>NC_054567.1:2520433-2820433 GCF_017654505.1 Polyodon spathula | reverse complement strand
TTATTCAAGGTCTGACAACACTGCATCTTTTTTGTTATTTTGACCCGTTGTCATTTTCTGCAAATAATGCTCTAAATGACAATATTTTTATTTGGAATTTTTGAGAAATGTTGTCAGTAGTTTATAGAATAAAACAAAAATGTTCATTTTACCCAAACACATACCTATAAATAGTAAAACCAGAGAAACTGATAATTTTGCAGTGGTCTCTTAATTTTTTCCAGAGCTGTATATATTGATTTATACAACCTACTCAACGCTTTCAATGGGTGAAAAAATGGGGGGGGGGACAAATCAATTAAAAATAAAAACCTGAAAAGCCTTCATTGAGAAGAATTAACCCCCTTTGCTATGACACTTCTATATAAGCTCAGGCGCAACCAATTGCCTTCAGAATTCAAACAATAAGTTAAATGGAATTCATCTGTGTGCAATAAAGGTAGTTCACATAATTTCAGATGAAATACATCTGTCTATGTAAGGTTCCACAGTTGGGTAGTGCATTCAAAGCAAAGATACTACCATGAAGACCAAGGAGCTTTCAAAACAACTGCGGGATAAAGTTGTGGAAAGGCACAGATCAGGAGAGTGGTATAAAAAGATTACAAAGGAACTGAATATCCCTTGGAGCACAGTCAAGTCGATCATTAATAGGTGGAAAGTATACGTCATTACCCAGAATCTGCTTAGAGCAGGCTGTCCTCCCAAACTGAGCAGCCGGATAAGAAGGGCATTGGTCAGAGAAGCCACCAAGAGGCCAATGACAAAGTTAAAATACCTACAGCATTCCATGGCTGAGATCGGAGAAACTGTCCATGTGTCAACAATAGCGAGATACTCCACAAATCTGGCCTGTATGGAAGAGTGGCAAGAAGGAAGCCATTTCCGAAACAAAGCCCATGTAAAAGCTTGCTTGGAATTTGTAAAAAGCATGTGGGAGACTGAAAAGATGTAGCAAATGATTCTGTGGTCCGATGAAACAAAAATGTAACTATTTGGCCTAATGCAAAGCATTATGTCTGGCGCAAACGCAACACAACACATCACCCAGGTAACAACATCCCTACTGTGAAGCATGGTTGTGGCAGGATCATGCTATGGGGATGCATTTCATCGGGAGGGACTGGGAAGCTTGTCAGGGTAGAGGGCAAAATGGATGGAGATAAATACAGGCAAAGCCTTGAGGAAAACATGCTTCAGTGTGCAAAAGACTTAAGACTGGGATGGAGATTCACCTTTCAGCAGAACAATGATCCCAAGCACATAGCCAAAGCGACACTGGAGTGGCTTAAAAACAAGAAAGTGAATGTCCTAGAGTGGCCCAGTCAAATCTTGGACTTGAATCCAATTGAGAACCTGTGGCAAAACTTGAAGATTGCTGTCCACCAGCGATCCCCATCCAACTTGACAGAACTTGAACAACACTTATCTAGCCAAGACATTTCTGTTTTTTTGTTTTTTTTTCATTTACTGTTGTTTCACAATAAAAATTCTCTTGCCTCTTCAAATTGTTGAGTAGGTTGAATAAATCAAAGGAAAAAAAATCCCATTTAAATGCATCAAGATATCAGGCTGTAACAGAACAAACTGTGAAAACGTCCAAGGGGGGCGAATACTTCCTATAGACACTGTATACACACACACACACACACACAGACACACACACACACTATATATATATATATATATATATATATATATATATATATATATATATATATATATAGATAGAGAGAGAGAGAGAGAGAGAGAGAGAGAGAGAGAGAGAGAGAGAGAGAGAGAGAGAGAGAGAGAGAGAGAGAGAGAGACTCTCCCTTGAGAAAGAAACGCTTTCTTTGCGTTTATATAACTTTGACCGAGAAAGTCGATTATATATATATATATATATAATATTATATATATATATATAATTCGTCGGGGCATAGACGCTACAAGGTGTCGAAAGCGTTCCACAGGGATGCTGGCCCATATTGACTCCAATGCTTCCCACAATTGTGTCAAGTTGGCTGGTAGTGGATCTCTACTCCGAATAGCTCATTCCATCTCATCCCACAGATGCTCAATTGGATTGAGTTCTGGTGACTGGGCAGACCACTGCAGTAAGCTGAATTCACTGTCATGGTCGTGGAATGATTCCTGGACAATCCTAGTCTTGTGGTATGGGGCATTATCCTGCTGAAAAAATTCCATTAGCATGTTCAGATATCCAAACATTGCTCCACTTTTATCAAGGGGCCCAATGTGTGCCATGAAAACACACCCCACACCATCACACCAGCCTGCAATGTTAACATAAGGCATGATGGATGCATGTACTCATGTGGTTTTCTCCATACCTAGTCCTCCCATCAGTGTGAAACAGCAGGAACTGGGATTCATCAGACCAGGCAATGTTTTTCCAATCATCCAGTGTTTTTGTTCCTTAGCCCACTGCAACAGCAGTTTCTTGTGTTTTGTTGAAAGAAGTGGAACTCTGTTAGGTCGTTGGCTGCCATAACCCATTCCTGTCAAGGTACGACGAGTTGTGCATTCTTTTATGGGTTTTTCTGCACCAATGTTGTACTGGACCGTCAGTTGACTAACTGTAGCCCGTCTGTTGCTCTGCACAATTCGTGTCAGCCTCCTTTGGCCTCTTTCATCAATGAGCAGTTTTCAACCACTGGCCTGCCATTGGCTGAATGTCCTTCAGGTGGTGGATCATTTTTGATACACACGGGAAACTGTTGAGCATGAAAAACCCAGCAGCGTTGCAGTTTTTGACACAATCAAACCGGCGCACCTGGCACCTACTACCATACCCCGTTCAAAGACACTTAAAAATTTTGTATTGCCCATTTACACTCTGAATGGCACACATACACAATCCATGCCTCAATTGTGTCAAGGCTTAAAAATCCTTCTTTAACCTGTCTCCCCTTGTCTCCCCTGTCACCCCCATCTACACTGATTGAAGTGGATTTAACAGGTTACATCAATAAGGGATCATAGCTTTCACCTGGATTCACCTCCTTATGCATCACCCTATAAAATGAATTTGCTTCATAAAGTTAAATGAAACCTGCTGAATAATGTTACATTAACATTATTTCCAATACATGAGAGTAGGTGTTAAAACTTCATGCTGATATTTGACCCAGATCTCACCAAGATGAACAGCAACTGATACATAGCTTCTTTTACCGTAAACTAATGTGATCCATCTGCATTTCCTTCCATCTGATGATGTAGATAATCCTACTGCCTGCTGTTGATGGCTGAAGTTTAATGCTGGCTCCAGGGATCAGCCTGTTTTGCCTCTCTGGTGTATCAGCACACACGGAGGCTGCAATGCTGGCTCCAGGTATCAACCACAGTGCTAGCCCATGACTAGCTCACAACACCTTAAGAGGACTCGATGGTGATTCTGGCTTCTCTGCATCATCACACCCTAAGCTCACTTTACTTACCTTCCTTTACATCAATTTTAATTTTTTATTTCTACTGTGCTTGAGGTCCCCAACCAGAATCTTTTCATCTCAACCAGAGCCAGATGCTGCTCCTCTCTGCTGCTGCAGATATGTTCTTCACTATGCGTCGCAACTCTTGACCACTGAATCCCATGTCTCTGAGAAACCGGGTTGTGGAGTGTGCCACAAGTCCTTGACAACCCACCTCTACTGGATAAACCTGGACTCTCCATCCTCGCTGTTGTACTTCAGCAGCTAGTTGAACATACTGAGGTGTCTTCCTTTCATACACCTCATTCACAGCATCCTCCAATGGCTCTGTTAACTCTACTATGTGAACAAGGCATGCTGATCTAGATCACAAGACAATATCAGGTCAAAGGTTAGTGGTGGCAATCTCAAGTGGGAAAATAAGCCATTGTCCAATATCTTTCCAGTCTCTAGCAGCTTCCAGTTGTCCTAGACAAGTTTTGGTATTAATACCTTTTCTTGGAGGTTGCTCCCCTGGGCAGAGGGATGTTGTTCTTTGTGTGTCATATACAGTATATATTGCTGGCATTGGTGGCAACCTGTTGTTCATGCTGCGCTTGCCTTCCAATGTAAAGCCAAACATCGCAGCACCTGGTCATGACGCCAAGTAAATCGTTCTTGGCTAGGACCCACCTTACATCCTGTCAAAATGTGTCTTAATGTAGCTGGCAATGAACACAAAGGACACCAGCTTTGTAGTTTTTCATATACAAACTGACAAAAATTGAAAAATGACATTCTGAAATCTGACATGAAATACTGTACTACCATTATGTCTTCTTCTAATGCAAGTCTGACATGAAATATGGTACTACCATTACCTTCTGATTAGACTAATGCAATACATTGTATTTCTTTGATATCTCCATTTATATATATATATATATATATATATATATATATATATATATATATATATATATATATATATATATATATATATATATATATATATATTATATATAATATTATATACATAGTATTACGAGAGTTACTCTTTCGTCTAGATAATGCAAAACCTTTGGCCATATCTGTATATTGAAAAATACATATTTGTGTCAAACGGGACTGTTAGTTAGCTCAATAAGTTGTAATTAGTAACTACAAATAAATTACAAGACATATGTAGTGTTTTCTAATTTAATTTTGCTATGAAACTGGGTGACAGGCAGGATTTTTTCAGTCTAGCTGTTTTTATTTATTTTAGTTTAAAAATTTAAAAAAACCTTTTGTATGGTACAGTGTGCTGTATGAGAAACATATTTCAGATATTATTGAATGTATTGCATTTGATTGGATTGTCCAGGCATTTACAAACTAAGGGAATACAGTAACAAATAAAAGCATAGCAATTTTTCTCCCATTTAGCAATTCATTTTATTTTAATGTAACTGTGCGGTGGTGTCTTTATGTGCCATTTGTAATTTAAACAAATGTTTTAAATGTATTATTATGAAAAAAATAACCAGAGCTGCTCTAGTGCCTTCTATACTTTCTTGTGCTCTGCAAAGAAAATATGTGCTAACATCAGAGGATCCATTTATTCCTAACCACAGATAAAATATCATGAGCTGTGACAACACATTACATATCTGGTGGTTACAGTTATTGTTCAGGAAGGCATGTGCATACAATCTCTATAAAAAATTATATATACAGTGCCTTGTAAAAGTATTCAGACCCCTGACCAATTTTCTCATATTACTGAACTACAAATGGTACATTGAAATTTCGTTCTGTTTGATATTTTATTTTTAAACACTGCAACTCAGAATCAATTATTGTAAGGTGACATTGGTTTTATGTTGGGAAATATTTTTAAGAAAAATAAAAAATTGAAATATCTTACTTGCATAAGTATTCAACCCCTGTGCTGTGGAAGCTCCCAGTTTGCACAGATGAAAGAAATTGCCCTAACGAGGGCACAATTACCTTACCATTGGCCTCCACCTGTGAACCATTAAAGTTGCTGTCACATTTTCTGGATAAAAATCTCACTGTTGGTAAGGCTGTGAATATGAAGAAAAATGAAGACCAAACAGCATCCTACAGAAGTTAGAGATAAAGTAATACAAATGCATAGATTAGGGAAAGGTTACAAAAAAATATCCAAGTGTTTGGATATCCCAGTGAGCACAGTTGGATCAATAATCAGGAAGTGGAAGCTCCATCACACCGCCCAGGCACTGCCAAGAAAAGGCCATCTCTCAAAACTCAATGCTCAAGCAAGAAGACTTGTGAGAGAAGCCACAGAGAGGCCAACAATAACTTTGAAGGAGCTACAGAGTTCAGTGGCTGGGAGTGGAGTAATGGTGCACCAGTCAACCATATCAAGAGCTCTGCATAACACTGGCCTGTATGGGAGGGTGGCAAGAAAGAAGCCGTTACTCAAAAAGTACCATCTGAAAGCACGTCTGTAGTTTGCCAGAAAGCATGAGAGTGACTCAGCTGCGATGAGGGAAAAGGTTTTGTGGTCAGATGAGACCAAGATAGAGCTTTTTGGCCAAAACTCAAAGTGCTATGTGTGGCTCAAACCTAACACTGCCCATGCCTCAAGACACACCATCCCCACAGTGAAGTATGGTGGTGGCAGCATCATGCTGTGGGGATGCTTCTCATCAGCAGGGACTGGGCATCTTGTTACAATTGAAGGAAGAATGGATGGAGCAAAATACAGGAAAATACTGCAAGAGAATCTGCTTCAGTCCGCTAAAAAACTGAAGCTTGGGAGGAAATTCACCTTTCAGCAGGACAATGATCCCAAGCACAAGGCCAAAGCAACATTGGAGTGGCTCAAGAACAAAAAGGTGAATGTCCTACAGTGGCCCAGTCAAAGTCCTGATCTCAATCCCATCGAGAATTTGTGGCACTATTTGAAAATTGCGGTCCATAAGCGTAGTCCAACCAACCTGAACAACCTGGAGCAAATATGCCAAGAAGAATGGGCCAAAATCACTCCGACACTGTGTGCAAAGCTGGTACATACTTACCCCAAAAGACTTAAAGCTGTTATTGCAGCGAAAGGTGGCTCTACCAAACAGTGTAAGCCAGTGATGTCTTAAGTAGGGGGACACAGCTCATTTGTACACCTCTGACAGTTGGTTAGATAAAATCCCTCAGTAAGAATCCGTGATGGTAAATCATATCTAAACCTATTAGAATAGTTTTATAAATCATGTATTAAATACTTTATTTTTTAATGGCCAGAAATTACCGCCATCTATTATGAATATGTGCAGTATTTTAGGAATTTTTTTTCTCTATATCTCTGTAATGCCCTGTGGTGCATATTCCCTGAATATTATATTAACACCTGAAAGTGTATTCAAAATGTATCTGGACTAATTAATGAAATTTCTGTGTCTTGAAGAAAAAGAGCCCATTTCCTGGCAGATTGAACTGAGTGACCACTGAACTAGGTGACCAGGGCTAGGTGGCATCTGGACTGGATTAAGGACAGTTAACTTATGTACTGATAATTCACAACTGCAATAAGAAGTAGTTTGATGCAAGGAAGACACAAAGCATCTATGTACAGAGCGGAAAAGGATATTAAACATCAAAGGACTATGGTCCAGTTTCTAAAAGGATTGCACATGTTTTACAACCGTGAAATGGACGCCTAGGGTTCTGAGGGTGGGATTTATAAAATACACGCAATCAATATGTGATTTTAGGTTCTAACGAGAGTTTTTACTTCTAGAGTGTAGGCATTATTATAAGAACGGTGGAGGAGAAAAGATGGAACGATATTCCGAGGTGATCTAAAGAAAAAGCCTCATATACATGTAATACAATGAGGGCTCACCCGACACTGTTATTTTAGTAATGCCTACAGAATATATTTTTGTAATATGGCTTTCTGGTATTTAACAATACTGGTTCAGGCAGTATTGTTAAATTCAAAAGAAAACAGTAAAAAAAAAAAACTAATATGCAAAGCACAGTAACTGGATGATGTGTCATAATGTATAAGTAACCTAGATTACAAACTCATGGTACATTTGTTTATTAAGAAGCCACCACACGTTCCGTATTTTATTAATTTGTCCTGGTGATGTATTTCAAGCTTGTAACACATTTTCATGTGTTACAAGTACTGCTTGTATCAAAATCTCCAATTCCATATTGGTACATTTTCAGCTTCTGGGCATCCTCATCACCATGGCTAGTACCAGGCTGAGGTCTTTGTGTGCCATTCATTTTCTTTTGGAATGTGTAGCCTACACATGCAGGGTTAACCCAAACCCGCTGTTTATTTTGAGAGGCGTGTAATTCTCCAGCGCTAATTGCGGTGAGGTGTATTTAAATTGGTTGATTGCAGAATCACCTGCTTTACCTAATTAGTCTTATAAAATAAGTTGTTACTGAACACACACATTACATGCCTTTTTGTGGTATGTTTCTCCCCTTTATAAATTTGTGCCTGTGAGTTTTAAGAGGCAAGGTACACAATGACCTCATGTGAATAGTTACTTAGCAGAGTGAAAAGACTATGAATATAAGAGAAATAGACAACTTAGATAAACTCTACAGTTCAATGTCCTGCTGTTACCAGTTGCATAAACGAAGAATACATGAGCCAGACAATAGGAACAATGACTTTGTCCTCAATTTATTCTCACATGTCAATTTCTATACGAAGACTAGCACTCACCACTACAGCAGTTTGTAATTGCTTTTGGTGATCTCCTTCACTCTATTCAGTATTACTGTATTTTCTACATATTCATTTGTTTTCCTTTTTCATGTCAAAAAACAGTTACTTTAACTAAGAATAAATAAATGGTCCGACTTGACTGACTAATGTAAATAATCAAATCAGAAAACCATCTGCCACTATTGCAGATTTCAAACGCACACACACGCATGCACACAGGCACATGTACACACCTTTTTACAATATGCTTGGCATGTGATGTGTTTTTTTTTACTATACACCAATCACCTTTAATTAAAGTTATGGTATATTACTGGAATTCTCAAACACCACATTTTTATTTAACATCAAAATGAACATTTGGTGCTGAATAGAAACACAAAATAAAGGTTTACTTGAGGTGCTGGGCAGAGATTGGCTACTTAATTGACTTGCAAATATCCCCAAACTCAAGGTAGTATCTGCTTAAGAAAAAATGTAGCACCCCCTTTTCCAGACCCCGTTTATACAAGCGAGAGAGACCCCTGTGAACAACTGTTAGGTACAGGTGGATGGGCAGACTATATTAAAAGGATGCTTGTGATATTAAAACTGGCCAGGTTTATACTCAAACTGAGATTACTACAAAGTAAGCATGTGTACTGGTAGTATGGTGTGCATTGTTTGGTTACTTGAGAGAGTATTGTTGTTATTGTAAAACCTACAGGGCGATGGTGCTGGTTCCTGTCTATGCTGCCAGGGTGTATAATGTCATGGCTCTGTTATGGTAGTAAAACCTAGAGGGCGATGGTGCTCATACCTGTCTATGATGTCAGGGTGTATGATGTCAAGGTTCTGTTATGGTAGTAAAACCTAGAGGGCGATGGTGCTTGTTCCTGTCTATGATGTCAGGGTGTGTGATGTCATGGTTCTTTTATGGTAGTAAAATCTAGAGGGCGATGGTGCTCGTTCCTGTCTATGCTGTCAGGGTGTATGATGTCATGGCTCTGTTATGGTAATAAAACCCAGAGGGCGATGGTGCTGGTTCCTGTCTATGCTGTCAGGGTGTATTATGTCATGGCTCTGTTATGGTAGTAAAACCTAGAGGGCGATGGTGCTCATTCCTGTCTATGATGTCAGGGTGTATGATGTCACGGTTCTGTTATGGTAGTAAAACCTAGAGGGCGATGGTGCTTGTTCCTGTCTATGATGTCAGGGTGTGTGATGTCATGGTTCTTTTATGGTAGTAAAACCTAGAGGGTGATGGTGCTCGTTCCTGTCTATGCTGTCAGGGTGTATGATGTCACGGTTCTGTTATGGTAGTAAAATCTAGAGGGCGATGGTGCTCGTTCCTGACTATGCTATCAGGGTGTATGATGTCATGGCTCTGTTATGGTAGTAAAACATAGAGGGCGATGGTGCTCATTCCTGTCTATGATGTCAGGGTGTATGATGTCACGGTTCTGTTATGGTAGTAAAACCTAGAGGGCGATGGTGCTCATTCCTGTCTATGATGTCAGGGTGTATGATGTCACGGTTCTGTTATGGTAGTAAAACCTAGAGGGCGATGGTGCTTGTTCCTGTCTATGATGTCAGGGTGTGTGATGTCATGGTTCTTTTATGGTAGTAAAACCTAGAGGGCGATGGTGCTGGTTCCTGTCTATGCTGTCAGGGTATATGATGTCACGGTTCTGTTATGGTAGTAAAACCTAGAGGGCGATGGTGCTCGTTCCTGTCTATGCTGTCAGGGTGTATGATGTCACGGTTCTGTTATGGTAGTAAAACCTAGAGGGCGATGGTGCTCGTTCCTGTCTATGCTGTCAGGGTGTATGATGTCATGGCTCTGTTATGGTAGTAAAACCTAGAGGGCGATGGTGCTCATTCCTGTCTATGATGTCAGGGTGTGTGATGTCATGGTTCTTTTATGGTAGTAAAATCTAGAGGGCGATGGTGCTCGTTCCTGTCTATGCTGTCAGGGTGTATGATGTCATGGCTCTGTTATGGTAGTAAAACCTAGAGGGCGATGGTGCTTGTTCCTGTCTATGATGTCAGGGTGTATGATGTCACGGTTCTGTTATGGTAGTAAAACCTAGAGGGCGATGGTGCTTGTTCCTGTCTATGATGTCAGGGTGTATGATGTCACGGTTCTGTTATGGTAGTAAAGCCTAGAGGGCGATGGTGCTTGTTCCTGTCTATGATGTCAGGGTGTGTGATGTCACGGTTCTGTTATGGTAGTAAAGCCTAGAGGGCGATGGTGCTTGTTCCTGTCTATGCTGTCAGGGTGTATGATGTCATGGCTCTGTTATGGTAGTAAAACCTAGAGGGCGATGGTGCTCATTCCTGTCTATGATGTCAGGGTGTATGATGTCACGGTTCTGTTATGGTAGTAAAACCTAGAGGGCGATGGTGCTCGTTCCTGTCTATGCTGTCAGGGTGTATGATGTCACGGTTCTGTTATGGTAGTAAAATCTAGAGGGTGATGGTGCTCGTTCCTGTCTATGCTGTCAGGGTGTATGATGTCATGGCTCTGTTATGGTAGTAAAACCTAGAGGGCGATGGTGCTTGTTCCTGTCTATGATGTCAGGGTGTGTGATGTCACGGTTCTGTTATGGTAGTAAAACCTAGAGGGCGATGGTGCTCGTTCCTGTCTATGCTGTCAGGGTGTATGATGTCACGGTTCTGTTATGGTAGTAAAATCTAGAGGGTGATGGTGCTCGTTCCTGTCTATGCTGTCAGGGTGTATGATGTCATGGCTCTGTTATGGTAGTAAAACCTAGAGGGTGATGGTGCTCATTCCTGTCTATGATGTCAGGGTGCATGATGTCGTGTAGATTATGAATGAGAGTTGCAGCAAGGTTTCCTGTCAAAAATACATAATATTACTCAGCTAAAATTTTGTTGAACTGTTCCTTCATTGGGGGATTCCTGATTTGCATATAAAAGGTTGACACAATTTGACTTGACAGGCTGGACTATGGAGACATTAAATTATGAAAGAGCAGCTCAGGAAAACCAAAAGCAAAGGGCCGTACATGTGTTTCATCATAATGAAAAATCAATACAGTGTAAGGAACATGGCAATAGAACCAAGCCAGGGGCCCTTTGTGTGACCCCCGTGGGGAAAAGATAATTTGATCCTGCAACACTTACAGTAGTAATATTCCTGTGAGTATTAATGTCGGCACGTCTTATTAAAAATCTTATAGAAAATCCACCTATTAGTTTATTGTTTTGCTACAATGCAGACATTTGATTTAAGCCTGAAAATTGATTTGTTTAGTTTTTTTGTTAAAAAAAGATATATATATAATGAGGAAATAGTCCATGTAATTGTCACATCTGCAAGTGCTTCCCTGGCCCAGTGTATTAACTGCTTTAGAGCAGAGGATTTGAGTTACATGTGCACTGCATCTTTTACACCACTGGGGGCAGTCTTATACTCACTCTCACTGAGTCTATGTTGGCTCTTTACACCCAGGACTCGAGAGCACATATCAGTGAGCTACTGGCCTCTGGAGGACAAAGGCAGCCGTAGTGTAATGAGGAGTAACAGTTCTTGATCATTTTGCCTTATAACCAGCAATTCAGTGCTCCCTGTGGAATCACAGCCAAAATGTGAACTAACGCTTACCCTGCACACGACACGGCCATGCCTTTATTAGACCACCCAGTCAGGGAATGTAAATTCATTGTTTATTACAAGGAATCCAATATTCTGATTGTAAATGTACACACAGTAGGGATTGAGTTGTTTTGGAGAGCACATGCAACGTTTGCATTTCCAGACAATAGAAATAGGTTCCTCTGCTCCCTAAACATTAAGTTAAAAAATCCACTGCAGCTACATTATTGTTCTGTAATATCTTATATCGAAGGGTATTAATGAGATCATTGCAACTATGCGACACCGGGCAAGCTGTGTTCAATTCAATTCTGTTTCATCTGACTGTGTTTCTTGGGCAACGGTCCATTGTGAAAATGGCCTGTCGACAATTTTTTTTGAGTGGATAAGTACTATGTTCTAATCTAGAGAGAGACTGGCTGAAAAGGAAATAGATTAATTTGACCTGATACATGTTTTATTACTATTTAAGGGTTCTCCTGCACTGATTATAGCTGTCTGTCACACTACAAAGAGAACACAGTAACTTGTCATTGACTCCCAGCCTGCTATTGACTGGATTGTATTTGGGTAAAATCCAAAAACATTTGGCTTATGTAGGGAAGAGGGCAGCAGCCCTGCAATATCAGCCTGTCAGTCACGGCATTGACACGGAGAGGTGGGAAAGAGGGTGTTTGGGTTTTCCCCCTCTCTGAGTGGCTGAAGGGCGGGCTTTGGGGGGTTGCTGCAGTGATAAAATGACACTTTTGGATTCCCTCAGGTCTGCTCCCTCGGAGACGAAACGAGCCAGCCAGCTGGCAGAAGCTCTGCCACCGGACCGAGCACGGCCGGATGAAAGAAATAAAACAAAACAAATCATTAATTAAAAGGAGGAAAAAAAACAACCAAAAGAGAAGAGAAAGATTTTAGAGATCGGGGAATCCCCTGGGCAGACCCTGAATGTCTATAGGTGGAGGGAACACTGCAATGTAAGACGGAGACCCGGGCCGTGCGGATCATGGCGGTCGGGGTAACATTGCCAAGTGCAGCACCTTTATTTTGTAGTTTTATTACTTTGTTTTATTTTCCCTTTTTCTTTCACCTTTTGCCCTTTGTGATTTATTATTTCCAAAGCACCTGCAAGTGCACCTGCATTGGACTGTGTAGCTGGACTGGTATATCCGTGGTCTTGTTTACCGTTAACGGTATTCAAGCCACAGAAAACAACGTCCTCTGCGGGCTGAAATAAATCAATGCGCCTGAGCGGCGTTACAAATGAAAGTTCTGTCTCCTTGTCAGTGAATTGCCCACCACCCTTCCATAGCTTACTTCACATTTCTACATCCTACTCTTCTTCCCACTACTGTGCAATTCTTTACAATCATTTAACCTCAATGTAGTCCTAGATTAGGCAGACCACTCACAGTTTTTTGCACTGGTTTAATGGCTAAATCAAAAAGCCATGTTTAAAGTAGAAATTCTTTGTTTATACAAGTTTAATCATTTCTGACCCTGCAATTTGAACCCTGTTACCCTACCCTTCTGTCTCCTGTACTGTATGTACCTCTGATGTATCAATATACTTTTAACAGTGAGGGCAAGAAGAAAATAACCACCCCAGAAGTGGTCCATATGATCGGAACCAAATGGCCCAAAACACATTTTAAATTAAGACAAAACCAGAAACTATTATTATGTATATATCCACATATAGTCCCAAATGTAATGTAATGTAATTTCTGTATTGTTCATTTATTAAATACATTGAACATGTCAGTTTATTGTGAATTTCTGCATCGAAAGTGGCTAGAAATTAAAGGAGTAAGCACAAGCTGATGAAGGGCCGACTTTCCAAACTGAGGAAGGCAGGAGCAGCTGCGCTGAGGAAGGCGGGAGCAGCTGCGTAGAGTAAGACAGGAGCAGCTGCCCTTAGGAAGGTGGGAGCAGCTGTGCTGAGGAAGGCGGGAGCAGCTGCGCTGAGGCTGGATTTTGAGATTTTGGATCTCAAAATATTTGCTAGTTTTTGTTAGTTGTCTCACATGAGTTGTCTCTTATACTCTCGCATCCAAGTCATGCCAGATTAAGTTGATGATCGAACCAGACTTTAAGCACCAATTTGACTGCAGTTTCAGGGAACAGTACCTCAGTTTCATGCAGACGCTTCCATTCCAGGCCGGTAATTCAGTGGTGGTGTCTGGCCTTGTCTTTACCTTCTTTTCTAAGAGTTTTCCTGACTGACAGGAATACATTATTGCTGGTTTTACACATGCTGTCAGCAGAGATGTTAAAACTTCTACTGTTAAAATATGTATTTAGTTCAGCTCAGAGTTATAAAACTGGAGACTGAATATTGGTCCCCAGCTGAACATCTTGCACTTGCATAAATTTCCCTTAATGTTGTTGAGATTTTTTGGACTTATTCCCATAAAATGAATGTCCATATTTTTCTTTAAGTACATTAAAGTGTATCTTACAGGTTAAACACACTGTTATGTATTTTGGGTCCGGAAATAAATGAGCCCAGATAAGGAACTGTACAAAAATCAAACGTTGTTTATTCAGTCAGTTACACACATAGAACCAGGACACAGAAATCGGAACACGGAACAGGGAATCCCAAAGGGCACACGTGCCTTTGCTTTTATACCCTAGCTAACATGCGGCCTTGCACGTGTTGAGATGCACTCTAATTAACACATGGACTTACACGTGTTTAGATACACTGTAACAATTTTGTGCGCACTGTGCACGTGAACAACACTCTGCACCTGCAGAGTAAAACAGCACACACACCAATACATTTCTGTATAGATTTCAGCAATAGAAATAGGGTTCATGCGGATAAAAAATATTAATAAACATCAAAAATATGATGGATTTTCCTGCTCAAAATTCATGCTGGATGGAATAAAACCGGAAGTTACGAATGAAACGATAAGCACACATGGCACCTGCTGCTGAAAACATTGAAGATGAAGTCAAAGACCCAATTAATTTTAGGGAGCAACAACCCTTCATTTTTGAACCACTGGCGAAGCAGCGAGATCCCACTGATCGGCAAAGGCAGCGAATAAATGGGGATCGACAAGAAAAAGTGTGGACCCTGCAAAACCTGTGGCGGATCGGTGAGTGCAATTTTCAAATTCTAATGTGTTTGATTTCCAATAATATACGCTTCAGTATCTATACTCTGTAATTAGTTTATATTAGTTTAGCAATTGTCTGTTTCTGTTATGGCCTATAATACCCATTTTTTGTCATATTTTGGCTGCGATCACAGGCCACAGACTGTCACAGAACAGTAGACCACTGACAGTGACACTGTGAAATCTTTTCAAAGATGATGAATTATGTACAGTAATGTACAGTAGACATAAGGATTGATAGGATGGCATTATATAAAGCAGATAGGACAACTTCAGAAATTAACATCGAAAAATAAATGTTTCTTTGCTCACCAGTACATCATTGGTACAAATGTTCTGATGCAGTAAAGATCGGGTAGTTGTTTGTAATCCAGAAATACAGGTTTAATTCCAGAATGGTAATGCCATAACAACTGTTTACATGTTTCTTATCCTGATGATGCACACATAATAATTGAGGTTTCTCTGTCATTTTAAAAGTGAGTGCCGGTATTATGACTAAGTTTCTGTCAAAAATAATAATGTAACTGAATTACTGTAACTTACTCGTTTTTGGCAGTGGTTTTCAAACTAATAAAATGGCAGTTTATCATGAAATTTAGAATGTAGTGGTGCATAGTGATGTATTCAGTGTGAAGCAGCTCATTAGTATGAAAGCCATGCTATACGCTATATATGTGTATGGTCATGTGTGACAAAGTGCTCTCCCCTGTGTATATTATGTGGTGTGTTAATGTTGGTGTACAGTCATTGGTACACGGGATATAAACGGGTCTGTGTAACACGAGTGTTTAAAATGTATATTTGTATTTAGGCACGAGGATTGCACAGCACTTCACGTGCAAGTAAAAAGTAATAATATGTGAGCACAGGGAATTGCACTTTATTAATTCACGTGCAGTTGTACCGAGACTCCAATTGAATGATTGATTAGCAATCGAGTCTCGGTACAGCTGCATAAAAACAATATGTCTTCACCCACTTGCGGTTAGGTGTTTGGTGAGTGGAGAACGGGATAGGAGAAGGAGGTAGAAATAATAAGAATAATAGTAGCTCACCGTGTTTGTTTGTTAGTCCATTGTTTGTTTTGTGTAGTCCGTTTTGTTTGTCTGTTTATTTTGGCCAATGTGCTGTGTCTTTTTTTTGTATTGTTACAACCGTTTATTTTCTGTTCTGTTTATCATTCGTTCAGCTCCCCCAAACTCCACCTCTCTTGTTCTGTTTATTTTCCTGTTTCTGGTCTGACGCCACCCACTCCGGCCGTCTTTGTGACATCATGTGATGCTGTTTAACCAATCAGAGGCTGTTATTTTTCCAAGCTGTGTTATAACGTTCAATTAATAAATTATTTTGCTGCCTTTCCAACCACTCTTCAGTGTTGCCATTTTTAACTTGAGTTCTGCAGTTGACGACACAGCAATTGCAGAGGCAAGTTTAATAATTCATTATTTTACAGTACTTTGAGTAAAGAAGGCCTCATAGTGAAATAAAGCTCTATGATAAAACGATATTTTACTTACGTTGAAGTTGAACTGCATGCTTGATTAATAAAACAAGTTTATATTCCTCTAATCCTTAAGCTGCGAATCGGAATCCTCCGAAGAAACATTTGACAGTATGTGCTTGCCATAGCAAAATGTATGTTGATTTTAGCTTTTGTCAGATGCTTCTTTCTTCTATGCATAAATATTATCAAGTAATTACAGGTCTGTGCTACCGAGTGGGTTAAAGCTTTGTTTTAATACAGCCCTATGTCTGCGTCTGAGAACGACAAGCAGCTTTTTCATTAACACATGCATAAATTAGTAACATCACAGCGAAGATTACAATTAACATTTTGTTGTCCAAATGTCAGTTCTACAAATTATATAGTCAATTTTGCTTTGCCACACCGGTTGCAAATGCCATTCAACTTGCATGTGAGGGCAGGAACGTAATCGGGGCTGAGGGAGGGAGGGAGACCCGGCCATGAAAGCTAATATCTAAAACCAAGGGCTGGTAAGATATACTGTCCTCTTTGTTTCAGCACAAATCACTGCACTAAGGACAGCACTCGGGTACATAATGCAGTTATCTGTAAAGTGAAAATGCCAGATACTCACAACACTGCCATAGTTATACACACATCTATCTATATTCACTGTATATAAAAACATCAATGCTTTAGGTGCAAGTTTATGAAGTTTTTGAAGTGCCCATATTTCAGATTGCATGTTGTATGAAGTTTTTTTTACTAATATTTGCATTCAGATGTTTGATAAAGTTTATGCTGTGGTGGAATTTTTGAATGAAGAGGCAGTAGCGGAAGTCATGGATAGAGGAAAATGAAAAGGAAATTAGCCATGTTTCCCATGTAATGAAATTGTTTATATTATGGGATGTGTTGAGAATATGTAGTTTAAGTGCATGTATCTTTCATACAGAAGTTTATGAATCATCAGTGATACCCTAACCAAAGTCTGGTATGAGAAAATATCATTTTGAAGGAAACCAGTGCAAATTGTGTTGAAGAATATGAGATATTCATAAGCTTCATGAGTTTCTGATGTAAATATTTATGTAATCAAGTTTACACTACAGCTATGATATACTATTATAAGGTAGTGTCATTGTAATTCATTGGACATTTAACAGAGGTAGTATAATGAAGGTCCTTTATAATGGCATTGATAAAATTGATACTTGCAGAGGTTGGCCCCTTCAGTGACAGTGTCAAACTAGGTCTTGCTGTATATAATTTATTCATATGAGAAATTGACACAGCTCATCTTACAAAGGTGAACTTTTTCAATGAATATTATTTGGTGTCTCTCTGTGGTACATATCATTTCCAATTGACATACTATCCCAGATGTAATGCTGCTCATTACTTATTTCTAGGAGTCATTCTGCTTCTGGCCAGGATTTAATGTGGCAGCACGCGTAAAGAAAGGAGAGCTGCCCGATAGAGCTAAATGGAGCAAGCATGCTGTGAGGATCTTTACAGGCACAGGTGTGTCCCAAAGCTGTTAGATATGAGGTGAATATTTAATCACCCATGTGGGTTCAAACAAACAGATGTTACTTGAGTTTGCTGAAAAGAAGTTTAGCTCTGTGTAAATAAACCAACATTTATAAAATGCATTGTTTCCTTACATAGCAGATCAGACTACCTTATCTGAGGTTGTCAACTTTTACAAGCACCACTGAGACCATGGTTGTATTTGGAGTAATTTCTGTTTCAACCTGCATTCTATCCTATCAATTTTACACACGTAAACTTTTAAAGCAAACAAATCCAGCTTTCATGCACATTCATACATATTTCAATTGTTATGTAAAATTGTGGCTCATTATTTTTCAGAAAACTACCCCGGTGCACTCAATAAAGCCAAGTGAGTAGAAATAACATTGAATCTTGAAACTGAGGATGAGTCCAAGCCACGAAAAGTGAGGAAACCCTCACAATGTGAAAGTGACTGTGAAAGTCCGGACCTTGGTGACTGTAAATAATAAAAATGCTACATGAATTTTGAATTACCACTATCAGTCTGAAGAGAGTCAATAGGCAATATTGTGGTTATGATAATATGCAGTTTTTTTCATATTACATAAAAGATGAGAGGCAATAAAAAAACAACCTATACACCAGCATCAGTGTCATGAGCACCTGACTGGAAGTACTTAACATGATATCTATACATTTTCTGCATGTGCTGCATCCTGAGGGTAAAACACTGGAGTTCACATTGAGTGTCATATAGCATAAATGATAAGAGGGTAAGTGGAAAAGTGGCTTACAGTGTGCAGGTGCAGGAAGAAAGGAGACAACAATAATTCAAAGTGCAAGGAAGTTTAATTATCATCCTGCTCTGGTGACCGTAAATAAATTCCAGGCAATACACAGCAATATGAGGTGCCATTCAGGAAAAAAAATAAAAAATCATCCATTCAATGTTCATTCATATTGGTTCAGTGGCGTATCTATTGGTTTGCTGGCACATGTATTGGTTTAATGTGGCATATGTATTGGTTTGCTGGTGTATCTATTGGTTTGCTGGCAAATCTAGTGGTTCACTAGCATATGCTTTGGTTCTTTCATGTATGCATTGGTTTGCTGGTGCATATATTGGATAATAATTCTAAGCAGGCACAATTTAGACAGCCTCTGGTCCTGCTTTATTAGCACAATTTCACCTCAGGCAAATACAATGAACACCGAAAGCCGGTGCACAATTAAAGCGAAAGGCCCCACTTCACGTTCGCTGCCGTCTACTGGCTAATGCAGTAGGACAGCCGAGATTTCAAATAAATAATATAAACTGAACAAAGACTTTTCCAAACTTTATCCAGTATGTTATGATTATTATTGTTTTATCTTCATTATTATTATAACGTGCATGGCCTTGGAACGGGTCCAAGGATGCATGCAGTTTTATCTGGTCTGATAAAGACGTTAAGTTGATATTTATTTTAGATCTCCTTCCCTGTACATATCATTTAAACTAAGCCTATTATTATTATTATTATTATTATTATTATTATTATTATTATTATTATTATTATTATTATTATTATTATTATTATTGCAGTGCATTATTACACTGTCCTGGCGTACATAAAATATAGACCTAGGTACACAATACAAGATACCTGCTTGGGCTACGGGTGCGTGAGTGAGTGAGTGCTGTAGTGCTTGTGCAAAATACAAGTTATCGTGGTACAGGTGAAGTGATGTCCGGGTTCGTGCTGGCCTCTGGTGACAGGTTCAGAACGTGTAAGCCGTCTACTAACAATAACAACAAGTAACAATTAGATACAAATAAGCAAAACACTGACGCTATGATAAGCACAATACTGAGCCTTCCGGGTAGCTTCTTAACCATAAATGAAGGAACAGATCACGTCGCTCTGTTCCCTATTTGTACCATCACACATGACCCCTTGGTAAACAATTGCAGCCGTTCCTCCAATCCATGGCTGCCACATCGTTTCCCTTCCGGGTTGATGAGTTATTGCACCAGAGTTCCACCCCCTTTCTAGATGACCGACTTCCTTTTAACCCTGGGAATGAATTGTCAGGCCATCTGGACCAGAGTACTCTGTTCCCTTTACTTAGCGTCCTCACAGGTCGGGTGAGAGATTTAACACCAAGAATCATTCTATTTCTGTCACAGGGTATTATTACAATATTGTGTTTTGCTTGGAAGGAATAAGGGTAGCAGATGTCATAAAGTACAGACCATTTTATACTTGGACAATGGTCCCTGTAACCCAAACCAATATGCTCCTATGTGTTCCTATTTAGAATTCAGGACATACTCAAATGTCAATACAATAGGTGTCCCTTCGTCAAAGGATCCGTACATCAGATGGCCCATTGTATGCAATTATTACAAAACGAAGGCAGAATGTTTTGCTGACTCAGATGCAGTAGTGCGGAATGATTGGTCAACATTGCCACAATGTCAATTTTGCTATTTTGTTCTCATGCTTGCATTTACTTTACATATTGAATTATGTTGGCAAATTTTGTATATGGCCTCTTGAGTGGGTAATACAGGGATTATCTTGAAAACGGTATAGACTAATCAAATTGGGCTTTGCTTTTGTTGTCCAAATACACATGGGCAGGTCACCTCAGTGAACTCCTCACAGGAGGTCAGTTAGGTTACCACCCAGAAGCATTGCAGGTACATTTGCTTGGCTTAGTAAGTGTACTAGTTCTATTTCAATGTAAATGTAAATATGTTGATTACAGAAAAGCATTTTTTGTGCAACCACATTAGTTTAAACTAACATTTTAGGGTTATTGATCAGCAACACCTTTCTTTTGTAGAAGCACTTCATCGAACAGACAAAAGTGCAAAGGCCAGGGTAGTGGAAGACTGCATAACAAAGATGCTGAGATATGTGCCTCACCGAGGAGGAGAGAAATGACAGGTAAATCAGTCATGTTCATTGAAAAAGTTCATCTACCTCTTTACTTGTGTATGATTATGTACGTTCTCCAAACTGTTATTTCCAAGTTCTTTTTTACCTGTTACATTGCTTCCTAAAAAACACTGAATTTGTATGCTATGGCAACATTTTCTAAAGAACTTGTCTTAATGTTATCCTTGTAACCAAAAGGAGATGATAGTATTTGTCCATATGGTAATTTGTTTTCAGCTTTACCTAAATACAATGAAACCTCTCTGTGGCAGTCATGGACCGGGCTGCACCTGACATCATTGAGTTTTGCAGCACACCTGTGACAGGTCAGGACAGCCTGGTGAGCCCCAGGTGCGCTGTACTGATAAAAACTCTCTGTCTTCTACAGGGGGCAGTTTGAACTGAAGAGGAGGACAGCTGCATGACACACACAGAGCAGCAAGCTTTATCTTTTTATTTACTTTTCTGTTTGTCTCCCCTTATGCAAGGGTCATTCAGTGTCAAATGCACAAAAATGTTGTGAAAATTTCTAATAAACATGGTCATCCAACCTAAAACCATACCTTCCTGTGTATGCATTGTTGTGCACCCGGAACTTAAAAATGTTTGATATATCAAGTGATAGAATATTCTAATGTAATTGGGTTATTATTAGTGGTGGTGGTTGTGTTTGTCAGTATGTTCAGGATATACGGCCTAAATCCAGGTTGGAATGGTGAGACAAGGATTGGGAGATTGGCAGGCACAGTAGAATAGTAGTGAGTATATTTTCAAGAGGGAACCTAATGAACTGCAAGTGAACGTTAATTATTTTGTGTCGTTTTCGTCTGTTCGACCATGTTACCTGAAAGTAGTATAAATGTTACTTCATAACAATCATTGCATTACAACATTACAAAAACTTTTCCTTTGAACATTACTTCATATTTTATATATATATATATATATATATATATATATATATATATATATATATATATATATATATATATATATACACACACACACACACACACACACACACAGAAAATTGTTTGGAAAAGCGTGTTTTCTCTGTCGCTCCCTCACTCCATTACTCGCTGTTCACTTTTTGTAATGGGTTTAACTGCACCTGAGTTTTACATAACCTCTCCTTACCTGGCTAGTTTGATGCAGTCGCCACCATCTTAACTGCTCCCCATTGTGATGCCCCACTCAGCGAGGCCTACAACACAATGGTATTGTTCATCCACGTTGTTAACTGATATTACGCCTTATTAAAATACTGCAGTAATATAAGAAAACATAACTCCAGCTTGGCGTACAATGCATGTCTAATTGCACAGTGCTAAAGTTAGGAGGCTAATCAATTAATGCCTATTACATCATATACATTTATATCCAATATACTCGCCAGAGGCCATATTACTCAAAATACTCCCAGATCGAGCATGCTCTTCATCTGCTGCGTGTTGATTTTGCAGACATTTTTAACTGCACATAAACCGGGTACTTGAGCAGGAAATCATCCCACGACCCATTATCACTATGCGGGATGGACCCAGAGCTGTGAGTTTAGTCACATATTCGATCAGCTCATACTGATAACAGTAAAGTCGAGGGGACACTAGTCTACATGATGCTAGGAAAATGTAGAACGAGGTAATTGTTTTGTAGAAAGCGATGTGCAAGCCACAAGTTTCAGGCAACATTACATCATAGATTAAATCAGCCAATGACAGTGATGTAAAAAATCATGTGAATATCTTCTTTGCTGGCGGGAAAAATAAAGAAAAATGGCAAAGAAAATGAATGCAAAGCCAGTTAGGGATATTGTGAGGGAGATTTTTTTTCAGTGACTCGTTTAAATAAAAAAAAAAAAGAAATATATTTGGTATGTTAAGTGTCCTGGTAGTTCATGGCCAATTGGTCAATCAATGACACAAGATGTAGTGGAGCGGCAAAAGTCGACAAAATTACAAATACTATATTCCTTGAAAGAAACAATTTACTATTATGAACTGTTTTAAACATAATGTTGTGTTGGCATTATAGTCTAATATTAGAAATTACAACAAAAAAGGCGGTTAGGTATGCTGCTGAAGCATTAGAGCATTCATGTTAAACTGCAGCGGTGAGTTAACGGTGAGGTAGCGGTGAGTTAACGGTGAGGTAGCGGTGAGTTAACGGTTTGTTAATGGTGTGTTAGCAGTGAGTTAACGGTGAGTTAGCGATGAGTTAACGGTGAGTTAGCAGTGTGTTAACGGTGTGTTAACGGTGAGTTAGCAGTGAGTTAACGGTGTGTTAGCGGTGAGTTAATGGTGAGTTAACGGTTTGTTAATGGTGTGTTAACGGTGAGTTAACGGTGAGTTAACAGTGTGGTAACGGTGAGTTAATGGTGAGTTAGCGATGTGTTAACGGTGTGTTAATGGTGTGTTAACGAGGAGTTAACGGTGTGTTAACGGTGAGTTAGCGATGAGTTAACGGTGAGTTAAAAGTGTGGTAACGGTGAGTTAACGGTGAGTTAGCGGTGAGTTAACGGTGAGTTAAAAGTGTGGTAACGGTGAGTTAACGGTGAGTTAGCGGTGAGTTAACGGTGTGTTAAAGGTGAGTTTGTGATGAGTTAACGGCGAGTAAACGGTGTGTTAACGGTTTGTTAACGGTGAGTTAACAGTGTGTTAACGGTGAGTTAACAGTGTGTTAACGGTTTGTTAACGGTGAGTTAACAGTGAGTTAACGGTGTGTTAACCTGAGTTAGTAGTGAGTTAACGGTGAGTTAAAGGTGTGTTAACGGTGAGTTAGCGGTGTGTTAACGGTGTGTTAACGGTGAGTTAGTGGCGAGTTAACAGTGTGTTAACGGTTTGTTAACGGTGAGTTAAAGGTGTGCTAACGGTGAGTTAATGGTGAGTTAACGGTGTGTTAGCAGTGAGTTATGTTTAAGTTCTCAAGTTGTGTTTTCAGTCCTCATTTTGTCTCAAATAAAGGCTTTCATTTGATACAACTAGTATATGGACAAAGCGAGTCATACTTTTTGTTTCAAGCCATTTGAAAATTGCAGTTCAGCAGACTCGGCTTGCAAATATTATTACACACACAGTTACTGATATCTGATTTGTAGAACATAAAACAAGAAATTATGGCATAATTAGAAATTCTGTTCAAAATAATATAATGAACAAACTATAACAATAATCACATTTCAACTTATCTTTATTTACAATTAGTTTTATTCACACGTTACAATTAGTTTTATTTACACAAACAAAACAGAAAAACATTCAAGCCAAAAATTATGAGGGCAATGGTAAATACTACAATCATATATATATATATATATATATATATATATATATATATATATATATATATATATATATATATATATATATATATATATACATATTTAAGAATACAGTTTCTTTTATTATATTCAAATGTTGGTGAAATTATGTGGACACTATGACTAATACACTTTTTGATAGGAAATATCTGTGTAGTGTCTTCTGTTTTATCCATACTGTAGAACAGTGTCCCTTGACATTTAAAGCAACATGGTAGATGCAACAGATTTCATTCTATATTTTCAACATGTAGACTAGTGTCCCCTTGTCTTAATACACAAGGGAGCCACCAACAGGAGGTCATTACAGCATGGCTGTGCTATTTCTATTGCATTTTCATGAAAGAATATCAATACAATTCAGAATATACATTTTTCTTGTTTATTTTTTTCATTTCATTTTCCTTCTAGTTTTTAAACGTGATCACAGTTTCTATTACTATTTCGTTAAGGAAAGTGTTTATTTTTTTCATTTTAGTTTTTGTTAACTGAAAAAAAAAAAAACACTGGTTAAAAAAATAATTAGACACACTGAATTTAAAATCAATAAATAACTAAAATAAAGAATGATCCTGAAGCTGCTGAGTGGAAACATGACCAACATAAAAAAAAAGGTTTTTCTTAATGCAATACCATCATTTCATATATAGGCAATCGCAGGGTGCTTTACACAAGTACTGTATACAACAGATCAAAACAAGAAAACATTTCTTATTTCAAACTTCATTCATATAATAAGAAAAGTTTGATTTCTCATAACGTTAAAACGAGAACAAAAATTCTTACCAAGCTCCACATAAAAACATTTATCTTGTTTTATTCATCCCAATCCTGCTCACAATCTAATTAGAAATTCAGTTTTGATGAAATACAACTGAAATGAGGAAATTACAACCTAATCACTTCTTAATCTGAACCCATAAAGACAAGAACACATGCTAATACCTTTTTAAATCATAATCCATTCCTAATTAATTAAGGTTCTTTCTGAAATCATTATATGTGTGCACCATTCTCCGCAAAACAAGCCTTGAGGGTATTACACAGCATAAACGCTCTGAGGATATTTAAATCATTCTGTCCACGTAAAGGCTGCTGTCCCAGAGATAGTGACAATAACACTGAGCAATTATTTACCTAGAGGGTGATAAAAATAATCTATACTAATTTTCACAAAGGATGTCAATACGTCTTAGGCTGTTTATAAACACTGGCCTGTTTGTGTAAATTCATTCTCTTCAATATGACCCTGCCTTACTGACCCTGGGATTTCATTAGGCTTGAAATTGCGTCATTTGGTATGAAATTACAGCATTAAGTCAAAGTGTGTGCACATGTGGCATCACAGCAACAGGCTTACAGTTACAGTTTGCATACTTCTTCTTGTTCTGGTGTGAGCTGACTGCTTCTGAAGGTCACGCAGTGATTTAGTAGAGCATTAGCTGCCTGCGCCTCTCTGCCCTCACGAAGCTGCTTGACATGTAGATTACCAGAACATCTCCTTGTTGAGTGCTGCTGTCTTTCTCCAGCTTGTGGCTCTAATGCAGCAGACAGCCTGTTGTCATTGACAGTGTTTTGGTTTCCTCCGAGGTTTCTGACCCACATCCTTAGAGGTGAATGCTACTACCCTTTCCTAGTTCTCTAAAATTCAGTGTTCTGAATAATTAAAGGCAGCCCTGTAATCACATGCAGGCTGTCAATTATGCAATTCTTAAGGGGTGTAGCAGAACATTCTCCCTGCTGGAAAGACAGATAGCCCTG
Source organism: Polyodon spathula (assembly GCF_017654505.1). Lineage (NCBI taxonomy): Eukaryota > Metazoa > Chordata > Actinopteri > Acipenseriformes > Polyodontidae > Polyodon > Polyodon spathula. The sequence goes on along the minus strand of NC_054567.1, from coordinate 2,794,578 downwards.
TAGTGAATTGATTTAGACTTTGATTTCCTCATCAGATCAACATATGATGTTCTCCCATCTCCACAGAACCTAAACTTCTGGGTGTGCAACATTAAGGCACATTTTGACAGATGTAAGGTGGGTCTTAGCCAAGGAAGGTTAACTTGGCGCCATGACCAGGTGCTGCAATGTTTGGCCTAAGCATTAGAAGACAAGCGTAACCTGACCAGTAACCACCAAGAAAAGGTATTAAAACCAAACTTTGCCCAGGACAACTGGAAGCTGCTAGAGACTGGAAAATGCTGGCAAATGTTATTCAACTGCTTATTTTTCCAGCTGAGATTGCCACCACTAACCTTCGACCAGACATTGTCTTGTGGTCTGAATCAGCATGCCTTTTTCATCTGGTAGAATTAACAGTGCCATAGGAGGATGCTGTGGATGAGGCGTATGAGAGGAAGAAATTGCAATATGCTCAATGTAGCTGCTGAAGTGGAACAGCGAGGATAAGAGTACAGGTTTACCCAGTGGAGGTGGGTTGTCGAGGATTTGTGACACATTCTACAACCTGGTTTCTCAGAGATGTCAGGTTCAGTGGCCAAGAATTGTGTCGCACAGTGAAGAACATATATGAAGCAGCAGAAAGGAGCAGCAACTGGCTGGGGTTGAGACGGAAATATTCTGGCTGGGGATCTCATGCTGGGCTGAGTTGGGTGGGGGGCGGAGGTGGGTGATGCTGGGATGCCAGAATCACTGTCGAGCCCCCTTGAGGTGTAGTGGGCTAGTCGATGAAACACCAAGGATGGAAGGTGCCCACTTGAAGACCCCGGAGATGTACCCTACTTATCTCTGACGGTGTCATGCTGATGCGCTGGGGAGACCACACTGTAGTTGATCCCCGGAGCCAGCATCTCAGCCGATGTGTGTGCTGATGCACTAGGGAGGCAAAATGAGCTGATCCCTGGAGCCAGCATTACACTTCAGCCATCAACACCAGGTAGAAGGATATCTACATCATCAGATGGAAAGAAATGCAAATTGATGGAGATGCAGATGGATCATATTAGTTTACTGTAAAGCTACCTCTTAGTTGGCACTGAGTTCAAATCACCATGAAGTTTTAACATCTACGCTCATGTAATGGAAATCTTCTATTCACATATTGAAATCCACTTCCTAAAATCAAAGACGTGGTTGAATATGCATTCAGTATTAGAGTAGATATTCTGGAAAATGTAACAGTTTTTTTTTTTTTTTTTTTTTTTTTTAATTCAGAAGAATCAGCATCTTTTAGACAGAGAATATTAATACCTCAGTGACGCCCTGGGTTTTAAATCACCCAAGGTGTATTTACCTGAAATTACCAGAATTGGTAATTAAAGTACCTGGCAGGTTTAGATTGTTTTATTTTTAGAACAGTTGGTCTGCCGGTAAATGAAACCCAAGATAATGGTGTCTGTTTTAATGCTCTGAAGAGTGGTGGATGTCCCTTGGTTTGTATTCGATGCAGTTGTGTTTATAATAATAATAAAAACACCCCTGTTCTAAGAGCTTATTGACTGAGAGGAGCCAAAGTGCAGGCTGGGGACAAAGCTTCTGATAACCTCTGTGCTACAGCTGAGCAAGCCTGGAACCAAACCAAATTCTGACTTAAATCCAGCCATGCAGTTGGGAAATCTGGAAATCGAAATCCTAGATACAGGATAGGATCTGGATGGCAATCATGACAGGATTGCTATAAATACAAGAAGCCAGAATTCAGGAGCTGTCCTTTGCTTTACCTTGTGTGTTAACTACTTGCTTTAATGGGGTACTTCTGTGAAGGCACATGGAACCTAATGATGTTATGGCAAAATAAGAGATGCTTATATACATCATGGACATGCCCATGAGTGCATCTTACCTTATGCCAATGTATGCATGTATTATCTTTTTCTATTTATGTGTATCATCGACATATTTGTCCTGGTTTGGCTTAGTAATGCCTTTTTAAAGATGAGTGTGAACCTCAAAGAAAAGCAAGGCACAGATGTATACTGTATGCACTTATATACAGTACAATTAAACATGATATGCAATTTAAGCAACGATTCTTAAGCCAACGGCATAAAGCATATTTTCAAATTGAAATACAGCCATTTTATTGGTATAAAATGAAACAATCCAAAGAACAATATTTAGATGAATGCAACCAAGTTGTTTCAAAATACTCATTGGACTTTTCAGAAGCGCTACCAACTTTTTACATCAAGAACAAAAATTAAAGTGAATGTCAGTGGGATTAAATCTACCTAAAAGCCAAATAAAGGCAAGTATCATCAAAGTGCTATAAATGTAGGGCATCGCACAAGGGTAATTCAGAGAATTTGCACTAAGCTGGATTTGTATTTTCCAAGCACACGCCAATGTCAAGCAAAAGTATTCAGGGCATAATCCATTTTCACTTTAGGATATTATCTGAGGGTGCATAAGAACATAAGAACATAAGAAAGGTTACAAACGAGAGGAGGCCATTTGGCCCATCTTGCTCGTTTGGTTGTTAGTAGCTTATTGAGCCCAGAATCTCATCAAGCAGCTTCTTGAAGGATCCCAGGCTGTCAGCTTCAACAACATTACTGGGGAGTTGATTCCAGACCCTCACAATTCTCTGTGTAAAAAAGTGCCTCCTATTTTCTGTTCTTAATGCCCTTTTGTCTAATCTCCATTTGTGACCCCTGGTCCTTGTTTTTTTTTTCAGGTCAAAAAAGTCCCTTAGGTCGACATTGTCAATATCTTTTAGTATTTTGAATGCTTGAATTAGGTCGCCGCATAGTCTTCTTTGTTCAAGACTGAACAGATTCAATTCTTTTAGCCTGTCGCATATGACATGCCTTTTAAACCCAGAATAATTCTAGTATGTAGGATATATACTGTAGTAGAAGCTCTCTCTCTCTCACACACACACACACACTGAGGTGAGAGCAGGAACAGGCCAATACTACATGGCAGGCATGAAATAGTTGCAGGTAAATGAAACAATATACACTATAATTTATAAGATCATTAGTTGGTATATTCCACTAACTTTAACTACATATTCGTAGCAGTTGTTGTACCGATAGGCTACTCCACTATATTCCAAGTATTGAGTCATGTTGTCACTGCAATCCCAATGCAGTGTATTAAGACCAATGAAAGCCAAGCAGCTACAATGTTGTGTGACATTTTCATGTTTTGTATTAATGTGTGAACCAATGCCCAACTGTAACTTATTGTAGTATCCTGGTACCATATTGGTCCCAGGCCTTGTGCCAGGCCATGTCTCATGCCATGTCTCAGGCCGTGTCACAGGCCATGTCTCAGGCAGTGACCCAGGCAGTGTCTCAGGCAGTGTCTCAGGCAGTGTCTCAGGCCATGCCTCAGGCCATGTCTCAGGTCGTGTCTCAGGCAGTGTCTCATGGCATGTCTCATGGCATGTCCCAGGCCGTGTCTCAGGCCGTGTCTCAGGCTGTGTCTCAGGCCGTGTCTCAGGCAGTGACCCAGGCAGTGTCCCAGGCCGTGTCCCAGGCAGTGTCCCAGGCCGTGTCTCAGGCGATGTCAGCAGTGTCCCAGGCAGTGTCCCAGGCAGTGTCTCAGGCAGTGTCTCATGGCATGTCTCAGGCTGTGAACCAGGCAGTGTCCCAGGCCGTGTCTCAGGCTGTGTCTCAGGCCGTGTCTCAGGCGATGTCAGCAGTGTCCCAGGCAGTGTCCCAGGCAGTGTATCAGGCCGTGTCTCAGGCGGTGTCTCAGGCCGTGTCTCAGGCCGTGTCTCAGACGATGTCAGCAGTGTCCCAGGCAGTGTCTCAGGCAGTGTCTCATGGCATGTCTCAGGCTGTGTCCCAGGCCGTGTCTCAGGCCGTGTCTCATGCCAAGTCTCAGGTGGTCTCTCGGGCCGGTGTCTTAGGCAGTGTTTCAGGTCAGCCAGGGCATCCTCGGCTCACCGCGCACCAGCGACCCCTCTAGTCTGGCCGGGCGCCTGCAGGCTTGCCTGTTAGCTGGCCAGGTGCTGTAGCTCCTGGGTGGCCACATGATGAATCCTCAGTGTGTAAAGGGGGTGGCTGACGGCACACGTTTCGGAAGACAGCGTGTGTTCATCTTCGCCTCTCCCAAGTCAGCGCAGGGGTGGTAGCGGTGATCTGAACCTAAATAATAATTGGGCATTTCAAATTGGGAGAAAATAACAAAAATAATTGGCAACGACTACATTTAAAAAATAAATAAATAAATAAATAAAAATTTTAAAAAACCTAATATTAATTACTTAGTAATTTTCAACATTAAAATAAGATATGTTTTTGGAAATTGGAATAAAATGTGCTCAGTGAAGTCCTGAAAAGATCTGTGCCATTAGATAGAAATGAAAAAGGGTTCCAGTGTTATTCAAAGTAACAGCTGAATATTCTGTTAGCTGCACATTATGTGGAATTCAGCTTACATGAGTGGAATATGTATTATTTTGAATCATAATGGCATAGTGTTATGGATGGAATGTACAAAATGTATAAAGGCCTGATTCTGTCAGATTTACTGGCCATAATATTTATATTTGAGTATGACATTTAAAAAATATTTTCAGAACCTATTGCTAATTCTTATTGTTCTCTTCTTATATATATAGCTGTGTAGGAGGAATAAAACAAGGTGAGGAACAGCCAAACTAACAAGGTGAGGTTGCTGAAGACAGCTTACTGTCAAAAGTCATACACTATAATATATATATATTATAACGAAGCTGATAGTCTCCAAGTTTCAGCACAAAAACTGACTGTCACACAGAGGACTGGGGTTTTAAATGTGTGGTTGCGCTTTTATTTACACACAAAATAAATAAATGAAAACAAACTCCTAACTCCGTTCGGAGCACTTACTAAACATTGCTGGGAATACCCTAACTATTAAACAGGACAGCTAAGCTGTTTGCCTGTTAAAATAACAAGAACCACACAGGTTTGCAATTAAACACATTTTGTTTTTTAAAAGAACACACCATACCTTTTCTTCATTCGACACACAATCGGGACTCTTCACACAGCAGAGACCCCAAAGAGACTAACTGCTTTCTTTTTATACTCTGCACCTGGCTCTAATTTACAACAATAGACAGGTGCAGGTAATAATTAACAATTAACTAAATGAACACATTTCCTTAAGTGCATGCTTTCATGTTTGTTTTAGAGGGAGGATTTTAATTCTCTACCCTGGAGTTCTGGGGCTCCACCAAACCACAATCAGAGCCATATTATCCAAATGGAGAAAGTTTGGGACAGTAGTATTTGCCCAGGAGTGGCCGTCCTACCAAAATCTCTCCAAGAGTCGTAAAATCGTCCAGGAAGCCACAAAGAACCCTAGAACAACATACAGGTACCTGCAGGCCTCTCTCATCTCGGCTAAGGTCAGTGTTCATGACTCCACCATCAGAAAGACCTTGGACAAAAGTGGGATTCATGGCAGAGTAGCAGGGGAAGTAGGAAACAACTGCTCACTAATAAGAACATGAATGCTTGTCTCAAGTTTGCCAAAAAGCAATTGGCTGATCCTCAAGAGTTCTGGAACAATGTTCTATGGACAGATAAGTCAAATGTGGAACATTTCGGCCAACATGGGCCAAGTTATGTCTGGTGAAAACCAAACACTTCATTCCACAGTAAGAACCTCATACCAACGGTCAAGCATGGTGGTGGTAGTGTCATGATTTGGGGATGCTTTGCTGCATCAGGACCTGGACTACTTGCCACCATTGAAGGAACCATGAATTCTGGTCTGTATCAGTAAATTCCTCAGGAGAATGTCAGGCCATCTGTCCATGAGCTGAAGCTGAAGTGCAGCTGGGTCATGCAGCAAGACAATGATCCGAAACATACAAGCAAGAGTACATCAGAATGGTTGAAGAACAAGAAATTTAAAGTTTTGGAATGGCCTAGTCAAAGTCCAGAACTAAAACCCATTAAGATGTTGTGGCAGGACCTGAAATGAGCAGTTTATGCTCAAAAACGCACAAACGTCACTGAGTTGAAGCAGTTCTGCATGAAGGAGAGGGTCAAAATTCCTCCAAGGCACTGTGATAGACTGATCAATAACTACAGAAAGCATTTGGTTGCAGTTATTGCAGCTAAAGGTGGCGTAACAAGCTATTGAGTCTAAGGGGGCGATTACTTTTTCATACGGGGGCAATGGGTATTGCATAACTTTCTTTAATAAATAAATAAAATAAATAGCAACATGTTGTGTTATTTGTTCACTCAGGATGCCTTTTGTCTAATATTAGATTTTGGTTGAAGATCTGATAACATTCATTGTCAAAAAAATGCAGAAAATCAGACTGGGGGCAAATACTTTTTCAAGTTACTATATATTATCAATATCGTTATATATATATATATATATATAATATATATATATATATAATATATATATATATATATATATATATATATATATATATATATATATATATATATTCTTTGCAAAAAACTTCATTAATGCATCAGTTAGGGTTGATATTAAAACAACAAAAGTAGGGAAATGCAATGTTAGGGTTTTTAATTAGCATTCCCTCCCACCCCCTTACAAGCAACCAGACAGTCATCATCCGCTAAGACGAACAACATACAACTCTGCAGATAACACAGAGACATTCATCATCATGGTCCATTAGGTGTATGAGGTCTACTGCCATGCCAGTGTGTTGGGGTGCACTGCTTATTTAGGATGTTTCAAACATGAGTCTTTCATCAGCTAAAATGCCTTAGAGTCCCGTTATTTGTTTGTTTTAAGGAATTCATTTCTAATAAAGCCAAGTGGGGCTTTATGGTGGAAAAAAAGAAAGAAAAAAATTCTCTCTCTCTCTCTCTCTCTCTCTCTCTCTCTCTCTCTCTCTCTCTCTCTCGCTATATATATATATATATATATATATATATATATATATATATATATATATATATAATCCAGGGCTGGCAATGGAACGTGAAACAAGCAATGTGATTGGTCAATCGAGGTTCCATATGTCCGTATATATGGTTCCATATGTCTTTTGTCATATATTCTAAATCACTGTGCTGCCTCATAGAGTTTAAAAGTATTGGACGACAACGATCTTGCTTTTACAGTTACAGATGTACAGCTGTAACTATGAAACTGAGTGACCAATTACCTGCAGAAAATCTGAAGGTAGTAAGTAGAGGGACACCGCAGTATCGACTGAAGACGGGAGAGTAGCAGTCAGAGGGGAAGAAGAGAAACATTCCAGTGGTATTGTAGGATTTAGCAGACTTTTGGGACAGAAGGAAATAACAGTATCAGTAGTACTTGAAACTGCAGGAAGATTAATATTGGCAGTGATTAAGAAATGGTCAGAGAGAGATATCTGTGACTGAGAGATTGGAGATATCAAGACCTCTGGTGAGAGTGGGAATGTTGACAGTCAACATGCCAATTTCGATGAAGAACAATTAAATGAACTGGAAGACAGCAAAAAAAATGCTGTCTTCACCTTCTTCAGTGTGCAGTGCCTGTGCCGCTTAATGGAAACAGCTGCAATATGCACAGGCACAACTGATTGCTGGATTTTGTACAGAAGCACATCACAGTTTATACAAACAAAAGAAACTTTCTCAGCCAAACAAAAACAACTTCACAAAGAAGGCACAGAAACATAGAATTCATAAAATAATAATATGGGTCAGAATATATGAATTATGGGCTCAAAGTTAACTCAAGTCATGTTATTGTAAGGTAATATATTCTGACCCACATTATTATTTGATATATTCTATTTCAATATTCTATTTAAATCAAAAAAGTATTAATTTGGAGAGAGACTCACATTCTGTGGTGTAATTTTATCAGTTTCAATGCATTTAAATGGAGTATATTTGGATGCTCTGACCCATATTAAACCTAATAAATATACTGTTTATATTATAAAAAATATAATAATAAAAAAAAAAAAAAACAATCACACTGGGTGATTTTTCTTATATCAGTTTAGTAAATCTACTTTCCACTCCTCTAAAAATCAATTTTCTAAAACAAAATGACCCACCCAACCATCTTGTTTCTCTCTCTTCAGTATTTTAATTTAGCCCTTATAACAATACCTGAAATCTGAAATCCCATTTTGATGTTTGATATTCATGAATCTGCCTTCCTATTTGTAAACTATGTGTGTTGGCATTAACAATTAGGGTGCAAGTTTACCTCAATTGGATCTTTGTGATGGAGCAAGGTCCCGCACATTGCAAACCCAGCAATGGACTTATTTAGACATTCTTTTTAACTGTGCTTTTTGAAACACTGTAACTGTTTTTTGTGTAACTGCTGTGATGAGCTGCCCACCCCTTGTGTGTATTTCATGTATGTATGATTATTGTTATTATTTGTATTATTAGTAGTAGTATTAATAGTATTAGTATTGGTACAGTATTATTATATTATGTATTTTTGTGCGGATGGACAAAAGCCACCCGAAGTTGTTGGTTGTGCAATACCAGCAAAAAAGCTGGTCTCATAAAGTGTAACTGGTGAGGATGGGGTTAAAAACCCATTCCAATAAAGCCTGTGGGAATGTGGCTGGAGCCTTAATATGGTAATTGTTTAAATAGGTAATTAAGCCTCCAGCCAGCCACACTATAAAAGACCCACTCTGAGCTTAGAGTGAGAGGAGAGTTAGAGGAGAAACTATAGAGAGCGAGCGAGTGAGTGAATGGTACCATATTACAGCGAACAAGGTACTCATTTTTTATGGTAATTGTTAATGTGTGTGTTATTTTGCTTTGGCCAGTATGCCCTTTTCTTTTGGTGTGTTTTGTTTAAACTGTTTGTTTATTTTTGTTTATTATTAAATATGAACGCAGCAGGGCCGTCTTGCCCGTACCATCCTGTGTTGTTGTTTTGTTTCCTGGTCTGACGTCACCACCCATACGCACCGCTCAAGCCATCCTTTTACACTCTTATGCGTTCGTGGGTTGCTTTGAGCTCCCTATGAGATATTCGGATACAAATGTGCCCTGTATAAAGCTAATTTCGAATGCAATCACATGCAAAGTTTGAAATGTACGCAAAAAATAACTCAATTAGATAACTTATCTGAGCACTTTATGTCGGCTTTTTTCTTTGCTGGTCATAGCTGAGGATTTTTTTTTTTTTTTTTACTTGGGTCAAGGTATGCGATTATAATAAAGACGATGCAATTGTATTCCTTTCTGAATGTACATTACATTTCATCTGCACTCGGCAAAACGATGGGGGAAAAACAGCTAGTTTATTTACTTTTTATTATATATCTTTTTTAATACCATGTGAACGGAGCGTGGCTATATTGTCTGGTGTGGGGGAGCAAGACAGGAATCACAAAGAGTGGAGCGGAATGAAAAATTGCAGAGCAAAGCAAAGAAAGAACAGAGCAGAGCGGAGCACTGAGAGGAACTGTTATTGCTAAATCAATTAATGACATGTTTTTCTGGCTAAATAAGTAGCAATTTATTAATTTATTTATACGTTTATAATATAAAAATGGAATCATTTCTACAATTATTTAAAAATATTTATTTCTAAATATATTGATTGCTCTATGCCTTTATTTAAATAATTTATTTATACCCAATACATTATTCCTTTATTTATTATTTATGCCACTCTTGTGTACAATTCCATTCTATAGTATCTGCCAAACAAACAGAAAACTGGATATTTTCAAACAGGAGATGGAACATTTCTCGAATTGAGCAGAACCTTTAGGTTTTCAGTGAAAGCTGGTCAGGCATGGATGTAAGCTTAATAAATTAATGCATTTCAACAACTGCCCAGTGGCACAGTGGGAAAAGACCATGTGCTCTTCAGTGACCTCATGTGCAAGTTCTGTTTTAAAACATAAATATATTGTTTAATATAAATGGTGTGGATATCAAACTGCTTGCATTCCCTGGTTTATCTTGACATTGACCAATGTGTGGAATCACATGATTGGTAGATGTCCAGTTATTTGACTTTTCTGTTTGAAAAGTCACTACACACTAACAATTAAAAAGTAAGAAACAGAAGAGGATGGCAGCGGCGAATAACAATTTGACCTTAGTTTGACTTGTCTCATTGTGCATAAAATGTGTTTATGTTTTTTTTTTTTTTTTTTTTTTTTACATTTGATGTTCTTTTGGTACCGGTACAGATGGTAATTCTATGTGATTTAATTTTGTCGCTGCAACATGGTGAAAACAGCAAAACCTGGAGCTGTATAGAGTCTCTGTAGTTCCAACAAGTTTTTCTAACTACCATTCTTCTCGATTAGTAGTGCTGGCCTCCATTTTGTTAGAGGAAGTGAAAATCCACCATCTTAGGTTAAGGAGTCTTTTGATTCTTACCTCAGTGGAGTCAGAGCAGCACCCTATAGTAAATGTAAAGGGAAGTGTTCATTGATTGGGTTTATATTGCTATTTATTTGATGTGCGTCCCTGTTTGTAGTTATATTTGTGTTATGATTTACATTTATTACACATTTATTTTTTACACATTTGATCATTTTAGTAGAGGCACCCGCTCACTTTGTTTAGTTGGGGGAGGGGTATACCTGTACAGGTGTGTACATGCTGGCAGCTTTGGTCACTGGGTGGTTAAGGGATAGCTTGCAGCCCTGAAAAGCCTAACATGCTGCCTATATGAACCGGTTATAGGTTTCATTTTTTGTTCATCTACTGTATATGTAAATAGTTCAACAGTTCTTAGTTGTGCATATAGTTCCTTCTCACTCTTAATATGTGGTGTTGCACCAACTCTTTCTGTTCTTGCCTGCTTCCCTGCGTAACATCACACGGCACTGGCCACAGTCTTGTTTAACTTGTCCATTATATATCACCTATTTAGAGAGTTAACTAGATGTTTGTATTTATTTATTTGTTTGTTTGTTTGTTTAGAAGATGTCTTTCAATTAGAACTATTTTTGTGCATGTAAAATGTTTTGGTCAGATTCATTTAGAGGGGAAATTAGCAACCAATTTCCTAATCAAATACCGGACAGGCAACATGTTTTCATCATACAACCTTTTTTTTACATTACAAAAGGAAGTTCAAAATAGGGTACAGCGAACATTAATTGATCAATTGAGGCTGGCAAGGAAGCCATGGTGACCAGTAAGTGATGCATTGTTATATATCTACATACATTATTAGTTATACACAGTTAAAACTTACTGCATGATTGCACACAGCATTTTCTGATAATTATAATTAAGGCTTGCAGGAAAACCTGGAGTGTCTAAAAAAATAAGTAGCGGTGGTTCTGAAATATACAGTGTGTTGCTACAACTGCTTAAATAATGTACCTGTAATTCCTCTTTTCATCGTTAACATCCTGACAACTTTTTGCATTTATAACTTAAGTCTAGTTGTTTCAAAGTGCTTTTCAAAATGGCTGCTCTACCGGACATACATATACTTAGAACTACTGGAGTGGTCTCTTTTAACCTCTATATTAACATGTGTATAAAACTGTTGTAGTGTCACACACTACGAAACTGTTCTGTGTTATTGCTTGTTTTCCTTCAGGATTATGTTTTAGCAGCCTGCCTGGTACACGCGAGGGTTACGGTAGTTTCCGTCTCCAGTCTTGGTAAGCTGTTTGCAGGGCAATTGCCAGCTTCTGCTGTAGGGTCTGCTACCCGCTTTGTAATTTGTATTTATCGAACATGGGCCAGTTGAAGTTCCTCTGCAAACTGCAATATGTAGCTTCTCCTACTAATCATCTTGCCTATAATTGTGGAATTATAAATCTGGGGTCTTCTTTGCATTATTCCTGATGGCAACAAAAGGATGAAGCCTGCTTAGCAAAATGGCATTTTTTTTCACTTGTAGAGTGTTAGAGTGCAGCCAGAGTGCTTCAGCAGTCTGCTAGAAAAGCTCTCTGTGTTCAGATCCAGTGCTGATAGCGGAAGTTTTTTCACCTAGCTGTTGACCAGCTGAACGAGTCTCATCCTTGCTCAGGTAGGGGAAACTATTTACAACATATTTTGACTCAACATCTGCTGCAAGCCAAAACTTGATGTCAAATATGTGTGGTTTATTCGCCACATACTGGCGTGCACTCGGCCAAACCCACGGTTTCCACTATGACGGGCAAAACGATAGCTCCAGTAGTTCTAGGTATAATGTATTATGTCCAGAAATTTCTGCATCCCTGGGTCTGCTGCTGTTTTGGAATGTTTAATACATATATTTAGGGAAAGTAAAAAAGCACAGGCGCCTAGTTACCAAATCGGTGGAGAAAAATGCATTTAAAAACTGTGATTTGTGAAAGTGACCGCTCTGGTAGTGCTAAAGTTATAAATGTAAAGTTGTTAGGATGTTAACAATGAAAATAAAAATTACAGAAAAGTTATTTAAACACATGGGGACTTGTAAAGATATAACATTCTTAATTTTATACCGCTCCGCAATGGGGTCTTAAATAATTCCCTTGATTTATCTTTCAGCATGACAGACAAAAGCTTATAAACTGGTTAAAAAAAAAAAAAAAAATAGTACACCATGTGAATTTAGATAAGTCATTAGAAACGTACATTTCTAGAAGTGCCTTGTCTGCTATTAAAGGAACAGATGGCTCTCTTGTCATTGCCCCTGTGGGATAAATGACAAGTGCCATTTATTTTACTAGAGTGACTCTGCACTGTCTCTCATTCAGAATGACACAGACTACTTGTTAGTCACCAAAAAAAACTTCTAAATATGCAGTACAGACAAGGTCACAACTCGGCATTCTTGTCGAGAGATAAGATAATTACACTTCAAGTAAACTCCAGCACCAAAAAAAGTAAAGCAGGGGACATATGGGAACATTTACATTCAACCTTCCCTCTGAAATGATATATAAAATGATACTTCCAAAGCCATGCTGATGCTTGCCTTGTTGGTGCACTCTCCTCACTCTCGCATCACACCACTGCACTCTCCTCTATCACATCACATCCCACTGCTGCACCCTCCTCTATTACATCACAATGCTGCACTCTGCTCTATCAAATCACATCGCTCACCTCTCCTCTCTCGCATCACACTGCTGCACTCTCCTCTATTACATCACACTGCTGCCCTCTCCTATCATATCACATCGCTTCACTCTCCTACATCACACCACTCAGCTCTCCTCTATCACTTCACACCGCTGCACCCTCCTCTATCACATCACTGCTGTGCTCTCCTCTATCAAATCACACCACTGTGCTCTCCTCTATCATATCATACTGCTGCATCCTCCTCCATCACTGCACTCTCCTCTATCACATCGCACCAATTAGCTCTCCTCTAACATCACACTGCTGCCCTCTCCTATATCACATCGCTTCACTCTCCTACATCACACCACTGTGCTCTCCTCTATCACATCATACCGCTGCACTCTCCTCTATCACATCACACCACTGCATCCTCCTCTATCACATCATACCACTGCATCCTCCTCTATCACATCATACCACTGCATCCTCCTCTATCACATCACATCACTGCACTCTCCTCTATCACATCATACCACTGCATCATCCTCTATCACATCACTGCACTCTCCTCTATCACATCATACCACTGCATCATCCTCTATCACATCACTGCACTCTCCTCTATCACATCATACCACTGCATCATCCTCTATCACATCACTGCACTCTCCTCTATCACATCATACCGCTGCACTCTCCTCTATCACATCACACCACTGCATCCTCCTCTATCACATCACATCACTGCACTCTCCTCTATCGCATCATACCGCTGCATTCTCCTCTATCACATCACACCACTGCATCCTCCTCTATCACATCATACCGCTGCACTCTCCTCTATCACATCACTGCACTCTCCTCTATCACATCACATCGTTGCACTCTCCTACATCACATCACTGCACTCTCCTCTATCACATCATACCGCTGCACTCTCCTCTATCACATCACATCACTGCACTCTCCTCTATCACATCATACCGGTGCACTCTCCTACATCACATCGCTGCACTCTCCTCTATCACATCACTGCAACCTCCTCTATCACATCACACCGCTTCACTCTCCTACATCACACCACTGTGCTCTCCTCTATCACATCACACTGCTGCACTCTCCTCACTCTGACATCACATGGTCCTGCCTTTAACAGATGAGCCACTGTGTTTTTTCTGCGTTCAGGGATTTGGGCCGTTTCATAACTTCAGCTGGGCACTGCCCTCTTTTTGATAATTTGGTAGGGTTTCAAAGGCAGTGCCATAATTAAAGGAACACCAGCAGGGACTGCTTTATCTGCCATGGCATGGTCTGTTCCATTAATGTAGCTAACTTTCTAAAATGGGTTAATTTAATTTTATCAAACACTACACAGCAATGCAGTTTATCTTACAATCCCCTTATCTGTCAAGATTAATTACAGCTCCAAAACTCCCACTGTTACAGTGCGAGGGCAGATATTCAGAGCAAACTTAATGTGCCTGGCAAAAACACCAGTAAATGGCACAGTGCAACAGAAGGCTAATTTCAGTTTTTAAATGTACGTTTCCTGGTTACTAACATATCTATTTTATTTCATGTTAATATGTGTATATTGATTATGAAGTAGTTTCTTAAATGTTTCTCATTTTGCATGCACTATTTGTGTTATTTGTCTTATTGTGTTATTTGTGTTATTTAGAATTAAGATATTACCAATACATTTTTATGTAATTCCTGTTTTAGTCATTATTAGAAAACTATTCAGTACCATTAGCCAATCAGATTCCAGCTCTAGCGAGCTTCTGTCAGACAGTAGATGGTCATTGTAATGTCACAGCATCAACTGTGAATCAAACTAGTCCACAAAATCCAGCCAATCAATACTTTGTACTGATGAAAGCAACCAATCCTGTACCCGCAACTGCAAAGTCAGCCAATTACAGCCTGATAGCTCGACTGGAGCTCAGCATCTTTCAGACACGGACAGTTCAGTAATATTGTTTCATCCAGATATCTGGCACAGTCCAGGTAAACTGTAATCAACTCTGCCAAGTAAAGGTATTTGTTTAATACAGTCATTTTAATTCTCTAATTATGTATGTGATCCATTATGAACATTTTCTGGACTATTTTCATTGACTTTTGTTAGCACTCTCATCTTCGGCTCAGGATGCATAACTGCAGTCAAGGTTAAACAGCAAACGGTAGAGCCTTCATCGACGGGCACTATCGCTTAATCATTATGTTTGGGTAACATAATCAGTGCCAAAATATTAATAATAATACTACTAATAATAATGTAACCCGGTAGGTTCTTGCCTGCAGGTTATCAAGTGAAGACTGCCAGTAGACATCACTGCTTTTTCAATAAGGTTTTACATGTTATTTTCCATCTGCTGTAGAAGCTGATAGAGTGAAGCAGGTATTTGTGTAGGCTTGCTGAAAAGGCTGGATATTCAGTCCACCTGTTTGAATTGGTTTTCAGTAATGTATTCTCCATCTTGTGCTTCTGCTTCCTGTGCAGTCTACCAATAAAGCATAGTACCAGATTCTTAATGAATGACAAGCCTATTAACTGGCAGGGAAGTGAATAATTGTAAGGTTTTCGGCACTGTAATTCGTAATAAAGGATAATGTGTGGTCTTTCAACTGTGTTGAGCAACGGAGAGCACCTATTTATAGATACAATCTATCATCTCAATCATCTTGTCATAAATGATCTAATATTTCTATAACATCTTTCACAACAGGCATCCCAAGGTGAGGAGATAAAGAGCAGCATAATCCTGACTAAATAGAAAAGGCTTCATTCTACCCTGGCTTTTGCAATCCTAGAAACCTTATTTAGTTTGATTTGATTCAAAGGGGGTCTAGAGAGAACAAATACAAAACATAGCAGCTTTTTCTGCCCCTTCCCCTCATCAGCTGCTTCTAATGCAGTTGCTTGTGAGCACTATGCCTGCCCCAATGCTTATTACAATCCAGGAAAGCCTTTCTTTAAGGACACCTCACATGGCAACTTGTATACAGCCCCGATGAGCTCCTATTGACAGCCATGTAAAGGCACATTCAAAATTAACACCACCCCTGTATTCAGTATTGAGTCCAAAATGGATCAAACCTCTATTAAACTACTGCTCTGTTAAGACCAAAACTACCAACTTATTTCTGAAAACGTACTAATAGTAGGACCACCCCCCTATTAAGATCATATCTTGCAGGTCCCCTGACTGGCCGTAATAGGATAGTGTCATTAAATAAATATACCAACTGTTTCAAAGATGTGAACCACAGGATCTGGCTGAAACCTTCTAGAGGAGAGATTATTCAGAGCAGTGACAATGAATCATGCCAAAGACTCCCACTTTCATAATGAATTCTACTTCCTTTACTGGAATATGCTGGATGTCATTTTAATGATAATGTTATCTGATAGTACCAAGATCCTGTTAAAACCTCTGATCTGTGAAATCTCTTTAAAAGTACTGTTAATCAAAAAAAGGAGGGGCAACTTTTCCTGCTTTACATGATTAAAAAATAAACAAAAATGTGGTTCTGTGACACAGAAGAAACACTTGTAATAGTGAGATGGGGCCCCACCACCGCAACCAATGAGAGAGCTTTAAATATTATAAAGTAGCCTAACTACATCAGCACAGAATTTAACCATGCAAAATAACAAAATGCATCATTGTAATTTACAATTCATAAATAAGCACAGGTTTGAGAAGTACTCTTTAGGGGAATGTGACAGAAATACTATGATCATTGTTTGTAAATCACCCTCCCGACCTGTGAGGGTGCTAAGCAGCAAGAACAGAGTTCCTTGGATTGGCTGGCCTGACAGGTCTTTCCCAAGGTTGAAAGGAAGTTGGCCAGCCAGGAAGGGGGTGAGATGTGGCAGCCACAGATTGGAGAGGTGGTTGCACTCGTTTACCAAGAGATCATGTCTGATAGCATAAGAGGGGACAGAGAATCGTAATCTGTTCCTTTGCCTTGGTTAGTGTAAATAAACTGAGAAGGACTGTGAGAGACCCTTTTCCTAAAAGTAAAAAGTACTGTGAGTAGTTTGCTTGTTTTGTCTTGTAATTGTCTTGTCTTGCACATTACCAGACAGCTAACACAGTTCTAGAGCTGTTGCCAAGGGCCAGCACTAAGCCGGAAAGGCACTTCACTAGCAGTCATTAAATAACCTGTATCACCCACCACGAGCACTACTGTACGCACCCAGGACTGGTGACCGTGTACGTATTATTGTGGGTCAGATATTGTGTTTATTAGTTGGGGCTGCAATCCCATTATTGTTTACCCCATGCAGTACACATTGTCGTGTATTGCCTGGGGATTATTATTTAGGTCACCAGACCTGGAATATAAAAATAAAATGTACTGTTCCAAACTGGATTACAAGGCTCTGTCTGTTTAATTACCACACTGCATCACTCCAGCACCTGTTACCACTCAGGGAGCCAGACCACTTCTAACCCTCCACCCAGCCTGGACAGTAACACAACCAAGCACTTATCTTGTAAAAGTTTAATAATACAATATAACAGCAAAAAAGTCAGACAAATCAGTACATCAGGAGAATCTGTAACAATGGTCTACTCTATATGCATATAGACTATGGCTGTTTACCTTACTGTCTGGTAGGCAAAGGCACTCAAGCCATGTTCCTGTTCCCACAATTGCTGGCCCTTCATAAGGAGAGCCAATATATAGCTAATTAGCTTCCCATCCCCTGTAGAAGACATGACATGGCAAACCCTATAGCCTCCCAGAACCAATACCGCACAATAGGCTTTACCTCTATTGTTGGTCCTGGCTCTGTCCTTCTACTCATTTTCTGCCATTTGTTTTTCTCAGGTTCTGTGCCCCTTGTTTTCCTGCTGCTTTTCTGCTATCTTCTGTTCTCTTTCTCCTCAGACTTTCTCTGTTGCTTTTCGCTACTTGTTCCTCCCTGATTGCTCTTTAAATTGTATGTTCACTAATCACCCGCCAGCTGTTGTTCAATCTCAATTCACCTTCAACTTGGTAGCTAAAACAAGTCAACTGGGGTTTTGTGCAGGGTTTTGTGACACTACATAGTTAAACAGTTCTCAACAAGATCATATAAATAAATATGTTTGTCACCCTGTGACAATGCTACCATCTGCCAGCTACCATGGCACCAGATCCACCTGCAGTCTACAATCCAGTCTAATTGCATTTATTAAAATTCCTATTCATGACTTCTACTACTTCACCTACTTCCAATATTCCCTTGATAGTAAATAGATTTCAAGGCAGATACTAATGTGGTTTAAGAGCTGGGTTACAAGCCAAGCCGGACCACCAAATACTGGACAAGGACCAAGTTTCAATGCCTTCTAACTTCCCACTTCCCAATGCAAATCTGTTTCATGAGTAATCGTATATCAGAAAATTGTTGTTGTTTTTTGTTAGGCTGAGAACTAATGGAACATGACAACAATGATACATGATATTCTTGCTCCATTAGAACTTAACAATCACCATAGACAGTTTCATCCCCCAAGCTAACACAGAATCCTGTCTACAGCCGCCTCAAAATGGCTCCAAACATAACTCATTTTTTTGGCAGCCAATAGGTCATAAGTAACTTAAAGCTAGCTGAATTGTAGAATAGCTCCTGTGAACACATGCAGACAGTAGACAGCAATGAGTGCAATGTGCTGGTAATCCCAATAGTAGCTATTGACACATTGACTGCAATGCAGTACAAAGCATGCTCTCAATCTTCCTTGAATTAAGATCACCGTTGCAAAAATATTATTCTTTGTGTAAAATTAAACCCAAAGCATGGTTTTCTTTATGTAATGGTGGTTTACTTTTAGACCTTCCTCAATATGGTTTGAGGAACTATTGGCTTACTGGAAGTGGTTTTGAGGGTGTATGTGTAGTTGCATAGTTGCTTTGTAGTATGCCGTCCACAGGCTCCACAGTTGCTCAGTAAGAGGGGGGAGGGGATGGGTGTAATGACATTTTTTGTACTGTTTCAATTATTATAGACTGTGCTTTGCAGTCATGGAGTCAGACTGTATTTTGAGGTGCTAGGTGGTCTCACAACCATTGTGTTGAAGACCATTGTCATGTCCTGAAGTGATTAACATATTTTCAATGGTATGCACCCACTCTTGATTGCCTTTTATTTAAATCAATCAGCACATTGTTTACCAGACATATCTCCCCTCTCATTGCCATTGTTGCCCACCACACAATGTTGCCCTATTTGTAAAGTTGCCCTCTTTTAGAATTGTGTCTAGCAAGACAGCCACACCCCTTCTTCCATATATATATATATATATATATATATATATATATATATATATATATATATATATAATATATAGTCTATAATATATATATATTATATATTAATACTTCTTTTGCAAACGTTTCGTCTTTCAAAGGTAAGTGTAGCCTATACTTACCAATACATTTTATTTTACCAAGGGACTTGCTTGCCTAGAGACCAGTTCATTTTCAAGCACTGGAATACTGGATGTGTTTTTTGTGGGAGGAGGGTTTTAAGTCTTGATTGATTGCAATATTTTGCCGAGACATAATTTCCCTGTCAAGCTAGAATCAACTTCAATAGCATTTTTTCTTTTCAATAGTGTTTTCCTTGGCAGCCCTTAAAACAACCAAAACCACGAGAAATATGTGAGACCATAGCTTGACATTCTAAACTTAAACTAAAAACAGTAAATTTGTTTTGCCTCTCATCGGTTTTCTACCTTTATAAAAAGTATTGCAAATACATTTTCAGGATAGCTGGGTGAACCCTCCACCACCACCCTAAAACAATATAGCATTTTAACATTTTAATAGATTGATTGCTGAACATTTAACAGCATTACACTGTGTGGCAAAGTGATAAGTGAACAGAGGTGAAGGCAATGAAGTGCGGAATAAGCAGACAGACAATGAAATCCAGGTGCAAGGGTGTTTATTGGTAATTACAATTTCATGAGCCTTATGGCAAAACACCTGTAAATAATGTATCACTTTATTTATAAATCCCCGGGTTTGACCTGTAACCAAAAAGTCTAGTCTTTATCCCATCCACACGAAACACAAAACACAATTGCAGTAAAATTAGTGCTCATGGTGAAAGACAGTCCTCCATGAAATGAAGGGTCAAAGTGCTGGTGTACGGGTTCAATGTTGGCCTGCAGTGACAGCTCCAGATAGATGTTAGTAGTCTTTTAGAAAACAGACAAACAAACAGTTAACGAGACAAACTAACAAAACACAACACTCACGTTTCTTTGTACACGATCTCCTTTTAGGTTGTTTCAAACCATTTACAAAGGACCAGATTACTTTCATTATGACCCCTATTTATACCCTCCCTCATGACCCCTTGGTTAACGAGCGCATCCGGTCCTCTAATCCACGGATGCCACACCATTTCCCTTCTGGGTCATTAAGTTCGGCAGCCATAGCTCCGCCCCTTTTCTAGATGGCCAACTTCCACCTACCCATGTGTATAAATTGTCATGCTATTTAGCCCAGGGTACTCTGTTCCCTTTATACAGCACCCTCACAGGTCAGAAGGTAGATCTGACACCAAGAATCATTCGATCTCTGTCACACAATGTTAATAACTACATAATTTAAAATGATTGCTACTGTCTAAGAGCATAGTGACAGACGGCGAGGATATCAGAAACAGTGCTGTACAATTCAAATGGGTTAAAGGGATTATTATAGAAATTACAGTATATTGCGGTGTTTTTAAAATGTGTTTATACATTTATAATGTTTATACTTTACATTTGCATTATGAAACCAGTCTGTAAAACTCATACCAGGTCCCTCTGTCTGCAGTCTACAATCTACAATCTAATCTTTAGTGTACTTTGCACAGACTTCAAAGATCAGTGTGCAGTATGTATCATGTTTTTGTATAATTCCTATTGTTCAATCAATCGCCACTATTTCCCTTCATGTCCAGCCTACATATTTTTTTTCTGCTGTCAGAGATTTAAAACCTCTTGTGTCCTTCAGAGTGGCTGCTCAATAGATAAGTTCATTATCATGTGACTTGGAGAGATTGAGTTCTGCCAGCCCGCAATCCTAACTGTGGCAGACATAGTTCCAGTTGAAATGGATTTGCTCATAAACTGCTGCTGATGGACATGAGCGAGCCTGATTTCAAATCTTCCTTTATGTCAATCGTAGCGGCAGATGGAAAAATAGCTTTACTGTCATCAATGTTTTCTGAAGCAGACTGCTAGAATACTGAGACTATACAGTGGCTCTCAAAAGTATTCACACCCCCTTGGACTTTTCCACATTTTAATGTGTTACAACATAGAATCAAAATGGATTTAATTAGGAGTTTGTCACTGATCAATACAAAAAAAGTCCATAATGTCAAAGTGAAAAATAAAATCTACAAATTGTTCTAAATTAATTACATAAAACAGAAAATAATTGATTGCATAAGTATTCACCCCCTTGAGTCAATATTTGGTAGAGGCACCTTTTAGCAGCAATTACAGCCATGAGTTTATTTGGATAAGTCTACCAGCTTTGCACATCTGGACTCTGCAATTTTTGCCCATTCTTCTTTGCAAAATTGCTAAAGTTGGATGGGGACCTTTGGTGAACAGCAATTTTCAACTCTTTCCACAAATCCAAAGCAATGGCCTGTTCTAGACAGATTCACAGTTGTGCCATATTCTATCCATTTCTTAATAATGGACTTTACTATGCTCCGGGGGATATTCAATGCCTTGGAAATGTTTTTATATCCTACCCCTGATTTGTGCTTTTGAAGAACCTTATTCTGGATTTGCTTTGAATGTTCCTTCGTCTTCATGATGTAGATTTTGTTAGGAAATGCACTAACCAACTGTGGGACCTCTCAGAGACAGGTGTATTTAACCTGAAATCATGTGAAACACCTTAATTGCACACAGGTGGACTCCATTCAACTAATTATGTGACTTCTAAACACAATTGGTTGCAACAGAGCTTATTTAGGTGTGTCATAGCAAAGGGAGTGAACACTTATGCAATCAATTATTTTCTGTTTTATGTAATTAATTTAGAACAATTTGTAGATTTTATTTTTCACTTTGACATTATGGACTTTTTTTGTGTTGATCAGTGGCAAAAACTCCTAATTATATCCATTTTGATTCCACGTTATAACACAATTAAATGTGGAAAAGTCCAAGAAGGATGAACCAACAAACCATCTCATACTTTGAAATCTGGCAATGATCGTATCTTGGTAATTCCAAGAGCCTGATTTAAAACCTGTGGTGCAATGGCTGACTCAATGAGTATCATTACATCTAAGCTTAAAACAACCTATCTTGATCATTGGACCACATTCTACAACGACGACTATCTGTATAGACAGGATGGACTGCACTTAAATAACAAGGGAACCAGTCTACTTGGAGAAAAAATCCTCGAGCAGGTTCAGAAGCATTTAAACTAGAAAGGAAGGGGGGAGAAATCAACAAAAACACAGAAGGGAGACCGCATCAAAACAAGAACAACAACTCAGGTAAAACAACCATTTAATGTATTTATCTAAATGCTAGAAGTATCAGAAACAAAATTCTAGAACTTGAAGCTACTGCACTAACAAGTAACTATGATGTGATAGGTGTTACGGAAACTTGGTTGTCTGAGAGTGATGGGGACGAATATAATATTTGTGGGTATACACTGTATAGGAAAGACAGGCAGGACAGAAGAGGAGGAGGGGTAGCGTTATACATAAGAAACAGTCTTGAAGCCCAGGTGTTAAACCTGGACAAAGAAAATAAAGCCAAATCAATATGGGTCAGAATAATGGACAAAAATTCAAAGGGCATAATAATAGGAGCATGATATAGACCGCCAGATTCAGACGGTGAGCAAAATAATCTGTTATACAATGACATTAGAAATGCGTGTAGCAAAGGAGAAGCCATAATAAATGGGGATTTCAAATTCCCCCATATAAAATGGGAAAACCCGGTGGGTAGCACGAAGGATGAAATTGAAATGGTGGAAATGACAAATGACTGCTTCCTAAAACAATTTGTCAAGGCACCGACTAGAGGGGAGGCATGCCTTGATTTAGTCTTTTCAAATAACGAAGACAGAATAGTATGCAGAAAGAGTACACGGAACTGCAAACGCAAGTCAAAAAGGAAGTTAGAAAGGCCAAGAGAGAAATAGAAATGAACATTGCTAAGGGAGCTAAAACCAATTCCAAAATGTTTTTCCAATATTACAACAGCAAGAGAACATTCAAAGAGGAGATTAAATGTTTAAGAGGTACAAATGGCAAAATCGTAGATGAAGAAAAAAAAATAGCAAATATATTAAATGATTACTTTTCACAAGTTTTTACAAAGGAAGATACTGACAAGATGCCCCACATGTCATCCAGTTCCTATCCAGTTTTAAATAACTTTAGCATAACTGAGGCTGAAGTGTTAAAGGGACTAGGGGCTCTTAAAATAAACAAATCCCCTGGGCCGGATGAGATCCTCCCAGTAGTACTCAAAGAAATGAAAGAAATAATTTACAAACCGCTAACCAAGATCATGCAGCAGTTTCTTGACACAGGGGTGGTACCGACAGACTGGAAAATTGCAAACGTAATATCGATCCACAAAAAGGGAAACAAAACTGAACCAGGTAACTACAGACTAGTAAGCCTGACTTCTATTATATGCAAACTTATGGAAACTATAATAAGATCCAAAATGGAAAATTACCTTTATGGTAACAGGGTCCTGGGAGACAGTCAATGTGGTTTTAGGAAAGGGAGGTCGTGTCTAACTAACTTGCTTGATTTTTTTGAGGATGCAACATCGATAATGGATAATTGCAAAGCATATGACCTGGTTTATTTAGATTTCCAGAAAGCTTTTGACAAAGTCCCGCACAAAAGATTAATTCTCAAACTGAACGCAGTTGGAATTCAAGGAAACACATGTACATGGATTAGGGAGTGGTTAACATGTAGAAAACAGAAAGTACTGATTAGAGGAAAAACCTCAGAATGGAGTGTGGTAACCAGTGGTGTACCACAGGGATCAGTATTAGGTCCTCTGCTATTCCTAATCTACATTAATGATTTATTTTTCTGGTATAGTAAGCAAACTTGTTAAATTTGCAGACGACACAAAAGTAGGAGGAGTGGCAAACACTGTTGTAGCAGCAAAGGTCATTCAAAATGATCGAGACAAGATTCAGAACTGGGCAGACACATGGCAAATGACATTTAATAGAGAAAAGTATAAGGTACTGCACGCAAGAATTAAAAATGTACATTATAAATATCATATGGGAGATATTGAAATTGGAGAAGGAATCTATGAAAAAGACCTAGGAGTTTTTGTTGACTCAGAAATGTCTTCATCTAGACAATGTGGGGAAGCTATAAAAAAGGCTAACAAGATGCTCGGATACATTGTGAAAAGTGTTGAATTTAAATCAAGGGAAGTAATGTTAAAACTGTACAATGCACTAGTAAGACCTCATCTTGAATATTGTGTGCAGTTTTGGTCACCTCGCTATAAAAGATATTGCTGCTCTAGAAAGAGTGCAAAGAAGAGAGACCAGAATTATTCTGAATTGAATCTGTTCAGTCTTGAACAAAGAAGACTATGTGGCGACCTAATTCAAGCATTCAAAATTCTAAATGGTATTGACAATGTTGACCCAAGGGACTTTTTCAGCCTGAAAAAAGAAACAAGGACCAGGGGTCAAAATGGAGATTAGACAAAGGGGCATTCAGAACAGAAAATAGGAGGCACTTTTTTATACAGAGAATTGTGAGGGTCTGGAATCAACTCCCCAGTAATGTTGTTGAAGCTGATACCCTGGGATCCTTCAAGAAGCTGCTTGATGAGATTCTGGGATCAATAAGCTACTAACAACCAAACGAGCAAGATGGGCCGAATGGCCTCCTCTCGTTTGTAAACTTTCTTATGTTCTTATGTTCTGATGTTCTTTGATTTGGCTTTTCACTAGCGAGCAGTTTGGAGCTCTTTTGGTTTGCTATTTATTTTTGCAAAGCTCCCTGGGATGCTTGCACATGAAGGAAGCTATACAAATGAAATTGGTATGGTCTGGTAAGACCACATGTCATATATGCATTGATGAGACAGGAAAGGGTCTGCTGCACTGGTTAAGGACGACTGACATACTTCTCAGTTCCTCCTCAAGTCTTTACCCTGACCCAGCAAATGGCTCGTCCATCACAGCCTAAAGAGAATGGATGAAACACTGGGAAATATGAGTACATCATACATACAACACCACTCTGTGCTTTTCAATGACATATGCTGTCTCTTTGATCATTTTTCTAAATGCAATGTTCTCAGCTAATGACTCCATCACCAAGATAAATAATAGGGGAGAAAATGTGCAACCTTGTCAAGAGTCTCTCCTTACAGAAGAAAAGCTGCATATGTACTGTCTTGAGATTTGGGTAAATGACTACAAGATTATTTACAATGGTATTTGTGTACACCGTAGTATATGGCACAATGTAATTAGAACAATTTGAGTAAATATTTTCATAGCACCCAATGTATAATTCATATTGTGCACTGGTCATTAATAAACATTGAGCAGGCTTTTCAAACTGTCATGAGTGTTAAGTGCCAGAGGAAGTTTAAGATGAAGAATATGCCTTTTTTTCCACTGGCAAACTCATCTTAAAAATATATTCCATCATCCTTGGAAAATATATCTTGACAGGTGTGATGAATAAAGGGCTTTCCTATGCGGGGGAAATTTGAACTTTTCTGTTATCGCCTGGCTCCACACTAAAATAATCTAGGGTATATCTGAGTCTCAACTACAAGGTTTAAAGCAATGCACTTCCCAAACAGGGAAAGGTAAACAAGCTTTACCAACTTTCTTGAATATCCCTTATCATTTGTCTGTATTTTTCCAGACTTTGTTTTCACTTTGGATTTTATCCTGCCACCACCACACTGTAAATGGAACTCCCTGTGCAGCTCAGAGGGTCCGGAGTCTGTTACGATATTAAATTGACTTAAAAAATAATATTCAAATGAGAGTAGATTGAACTATTGCCCTAACATCCTTACACCAATAGTCTCTATCTTGTGGTATGAATTTCAAAAACATTTTCTGTTATTTATTTCTGTTATTTAGTTATTTATGTATGCCGTATCAGCTATATTTAAACAAAATACTGTAAATCCATAAATATTTTGAACCTATTTTGCTCCAGAAATGTTGGTGACATGTTACACTGGTAGTATTGTATTACTTCATTATATGTACAGCACCAAGATATTCATGCCAAAAATGTTTACGTTTTTTTTTTCATATGTGAAAAACGCAGAATAAAAGGCTCACATATATTTATGGCTTTACAATATATAAACTCATATTCACTATCCGACCTTGCCTCATTTATTTTCTTGACCAATTCCTATATTAAATATGCACTGTGTATGTAATAGTGGAAAATGAAATGCCCCTCGGGAAAATTATTATTAGCTTAGGGTGCAATTATAGCCCCTTGTCAGTAACAATAGGCTTCCCGAGGGGCAATAATTTTCCAGTATAGCCCTCCTCTCTGGTCCATAGTTATTACACACACACACACACACACACACACACATAATTAAAAAAATAAAAAACATTACATTTACTGGTACCCAAAAATAAAAATCTACAATGTTTATCAACATGTAAGAAATGTGTCTTTAAAACATGTATTGACATAAGGTTACCGAGAATGTATGATTTTCACCAGTTAGGTTTCGAGCGTCTTTAAAGCAATGTAACTCCCCATATCCCCTTATAGCAGCTCTGTTGGAGGTATTACAGTAGAAGATATTTCCATTCTTTTCTCCATATTTTAAAGGTAGTTTTGTCACCACTACTGAGGCTAAGCAATTGGTTATGACCCATTTAAAGTGTAACATTGATTATTTGTAGGATTGTTTTTTTTTTTTTTTTTTTTTTGTATTTTCCCACCAACCTCAGAATAGCATATCCTCTTGAATTTCATTTATTGGTTTTCAGTGGATGCTGTGCATCTTTATGATACAATACAAGAGACAAACCAATGTCACAGGAACTTGCAGTTTTAATTGAAATTGTCTGAATCATTTTCGTACCACTGTATTATAATCATACTTTACAGATATATTCCCCAAACAGAGGTTTCTGACTCCCTTACAATAATAATAAAGAACAAATTATAATGGTGCCTGAAAGCAACATGTGGCGATACAGGATTAATTCACAAGCATTGCTTGGCAGTTCCCAGGTTGTTAAAACAGCTAGAGTCATTTGATTTGTTCTTGTTGCCAATGTTGGAACAATTCAATAATTGATAATTGAATGTTTATTTGGGTTGATTAATTCCTTTATTAATTATATTTAATTGATGCGTTACAAAGATCAAGGATTTACTATGAACACACATACATGCGCAGACACAAGGAAGGTTTAATCAACAGTAGTGTTTTAATAAGTACACAAATATTAAACAGAAATCAGAAAAGTCAGAAAGTAAATCTCTTAGTATCTAAGCTCAAAACACAATTCAAAACTCTCACTGCACTCATGCTGGCTAGCAGGCAATTGAAATATGACACAGCCTGTCTCCTCACACACAAATCAACAACTCAGCAGCTCAAGCAAGCCGTCACGTAGCCAGTAACTTGCACACACACATACAAGCCCACATGTATACTGAAAATATGCAGAATATCTTAGAATATATCACATTAAGCTTATCATTGGTATATAGATTAAGTATATGGCAAATTTACTTTTAAAGAAATTCTTCATACAACTTATGAGGTAGATTACTTATTGTTATTTCATGAAGTTTCACTAAAGTTACTTCACACGCAAAGTGAGCAAACTAAATAATTGACAGTTCAATTCTATGTGAATGTGTTACAATTAATTAACTTAGTTCCATGAAAGGAAAATGCAACTGGAATTAAACTCACTGGTTCCTTGAAGCTTAGACTTTTGGTCCGCTGATTTGGAAACTCAATCTGTTGAAATGTCTACACAAAGCTCTCCTCTCAGCAGCAAAGTCTTCAATCCCACACTGGATCAAACTCGGCGACAAAGTTTTCGATTCTCAACAGAATCAACAAACAGCTGCAACATAGTCTTCAGTCCTCGGTATAGGATCCACAACAGCGCCCCTTGGCTCTGTCCTCTTCGCTGAATCTTTTAGCTACGCAGGTAGCACGGCACAGTTTCTTTTGGATACTGTGGTTTTAGATGTACAACAGACCCAGGCTGGTTTGTCTCATAACAGTCGCTGTATGTTTTATGGCAGTCCTCCAGCCGGGCCTCAGTCTCGTTGCTTCTGGTCATTGACTTGCTTGCAGCTTGCTTCCTCGTCTTGGGTCCGTTTTTAGGCAGAGTCCCGGAGTTGCAGCTTTGCTTAGCAGAGTGACAGCATTATGTTTAGCATTCGATGTGGAGTGCAAAATGTATACTTTTGCTTGGATATTCATATCACTCTGCTGAGTAGCCACTTTCACGAGATCATTTGTGTATCTTGCCTTTTTAACTCACAAATCTTTGAGATTTGTCTTCGTCTGATTCTTTTCATCCAGCAGCTTGTTGTTGCAGTTAGGACTTGTTGACATCTATATTTTATGCCTTCCTTGCACCAAACCGCTTGTGTTTGCAGTTTTGCAGTCTCTTCACTGTCCTTTCAGCCTCACCCATTCCAGATGCCCCCCTCCTAGCCCTGGTCATCTTCAGTTCAGTATTCCTGCCAGGAACCCAGGGGCCCTTTTTCTTAAGACACAGCAGTTTGCTTTTTTCCTAAGACACAGCAGTTTCATTAATTAGTTCAGTTATATAATTAATATCATATTCAGGGAATATGTCCCACACTATCTAGACCTGAGATGGTTAGCAGAAAGTCTCCACTCTCTTCCTCCAGTGTGCAATACCGCCTCCACCATGACAACACAGGGGGAGCCATGAAAGCTCATCATAAACAGTCTCCAGTCTCTTCCTCTAGTGTGCATTACCACTAATACTGACAACACAGGGAGAGCAATGAGGATTCACCATACACAGACTCCATTCTATTCAAATTACCACTACACCGTGTAACAATTTTTTTTTACTTTTTTGGTTCCTGGGTAGTAAGTGTTATTTCCTAATTGCTTATGCCTCAAAAGTATAGAAAATGGCTATTATTCCCCACAAACTTTGCTTTTGTGACCAGGACAGTGATAGTTTGAAATGTACCTATTTTCCAGAACATTCCAGATAGATTCAGTGCTGAGTAAACTTGGAGTAACTTCTAGAAGTTTCTAGAACTTTCCAGTAATATAAATAGTAGTATAAATACAGGGGCCTTAAGCCCACCAGTTCAGTTTAGTTCCAGCTGCCTAAGTGGATACATATCTGCATTTTTCTGAGATGGCATCAAGAGGCTGCAATGGTAGCATTCCTGATGGGTCTCCAAGACGGTTTTACCAAGTTTCTCTGCTATCTTTACCTTTGGGACAGCAGGGACACCAAGGCGCACTACCATAGGTGGGACTGGCCACAGCGGACCGAGTTCTCTGTGGGGAGGAACAACGTCAAGAGGGAGCCACTGGTGGACCCCCGGAAGGTGCTGATGCCACCACTGCACATCAAATTGGGCCTTATGAAACAATTTGTCAATGCTCTAGATAAGGAGTAGGCAGCCTTCAAGTACCTTCAAGACTTCTTCCCTAAGCTGTCTGAGACAAAGTTCAAAGCAGGTGTCTTCGTTGGACCACAGATAAAGAAGATCCTGAAGTGCAATGAATTCCCCAAGAAGCTCACTAGTAAGGAGAAAGTGGCTTGGAACAGCTTTTTCGCAGTGGTTCGGGGCTTCCTGGGCAATCACAAGGCCGAAAACTATATGGAGCTGGTTGAGACTCTGGTGAAGAATTACGGCACAATGGGCTGTAGGATGTCCCTCAAAGTCCATATCCTTGATGCTCATCTTAATAAATTCAAGGAGAACATAGGAGCATACTCGGAGGAGCAAGGCGAGCACTTCCACCAGGATATCCTGGATTTCGAACGCCTCTACTAAGGACAGTATAACGAGAACATGATGGGAGACTACATTTGGGGGCTGATTTGTAAAAGTGATTTACAGTATAATCGTAAATCCCCAAAAACTGTTTACTTCTAAATCTTTTGTAGTCATTTTTGTATTACTTTAGTATTAATACATGTTAATTTGGATTCATATGTTGTTTTTTCATTTTTTAGTGACATTTTTAAATATCACTGTGGTCACAAAAGCAAAGTTTGTTTAGCCATTTTCTATACTTTTGAGAAATAAGCACATTAGGAAATATCACTGTCCTGGTCACAAAAGCAAAGTTTGTGGGGTTCATCACACACAGTATCCAGTCTCTTCCTATAGGAATAATAGCAATTAGGAAATAACACTTTTACCCAGTCTGTATACTTCTGTCTCTTCATAAGCAATACCACCTCCACCCCGACAACACAGTGAGAGCAATGAGGGTTCATCACACACAGTATCCAGTCTCTTCCTCCAGTGTGCAATACCACCTCCGCCCTGACAACACAGTGAGAGCAATGAGGGTTCATCACATACAGTCTCCAGTCTCTTCATCAAGTCTGTATTATCACTATCACTGACAACACAGTGAGAGCAATGAGGGTTCATCACACACAGTCTCCAGTCTCTTCCTCCAGTGTGCAATACCACCTCCACCCCGACAACACAGTGAGAGCAATGAGGGTTCATCACACACAGTCTCCAGTCTCTTCCTCCAGTGTGTATTACCACTATCACTGACAACACAGTGAGAGCAATGAGGGTTCATCACACACAGTCTCCAGTCTCTTCCTCCAGTGTGCAATACCACCTATCCCTGACAACACAGTGAGAGCAATGAGGGTTCATCACACACAGTCTCCAGTCTCTTCCTCCAGTGTGCAATACCACCTCCACCCCGGCAACACAGTGAGAGCAATGAGGGTTCATCACATACAGTCTCCAATCTCTTCCTCCAGTGTGTATTACCACTATCACTGACAACACAGTGAGAGCAATGAGGGTTCATCACACACAGTCTCCAGTCTCTTCCTCCAGTGTGCAATACCACCTCCACCCCGGCAACACAGTGAGAGCAATGAGGGTTCATCACATACAGTCTCCAGTCTCTTCATCAAGTCTGTATTATCACTATCACTGACAACACAGTGAGAGCAATGAGGGTTCATCACACACAGTCTCCAGTCTCTTCCTCCAGTGTGCAATACCACCTCCCCGACAACACAGTGAGAGCAATGAGGGTTCATCACACACAGTCTCCAGTCTCTTCCTCCAGTGTGCAATACCACCTCCACCCCGACAACACAGTGAGAGCAATGAGGGTTCATCACACACAGTCTCCAGTCTTTTCCTCCAGTGTGTATTACCACTATCACTGACAACACAGTGAGAGCAATGAGGGTTCATCACACACAGTCTCCAGTCTCTTCCTCCAGTGTGCAATACCACCTCCACCCCGGCAACACAGTGAGAGCAATGAGGGTTCATCACATACAGTCTCCAGTCTCTTCATCAAGTCTGTATTATCACTATCACTGACAACACAGTGAGAGCAATGAGGGTTCATCACACACAGTCTCCAGTCTCTTCCTCCAGTGTGCAATACCACCTCCACCCCGACAACACAGTGAGATCAATGGGGGTTCATCACACACAGTCTCCAGTCTCTTCCTCCTGTGTGTATTACCACTATCACTGACAACACAGTGAGAGCAATGAGGGTTCATCACACACAGTCTCCAGTCTCTTCCTCCAGTGTGTATTACCACTATCACCCTGACAACACAGTGAGAGCAATGAGGGTTCATCACACACAGTCTCCAGTCTCTTCCTCCAGTGTGCAATACCACCTCCGCCCTGACAACACAGTGAGAGCAATGAGGGTTCATCACACACAGTCTCCAGTCTCTTCCTCAGTGTGTATTACCACTATCACTGACAACACAGTGAGAGCAATGAGGGTTCATCACACACATCCAGTCTCTTCCTCCAGTGTGCAATACCACCTCCACCCCGACAACACAGTGAGAGCAATGAGGGTTCATCACACACAGTCTCCAGTCTCTTCCTCCAGTGTGTATTACCACTATCACTGACAACACAGTGAGAGCAATGAGGGTTCATCACACACAGTCTCCAGTCTCTTCCTCCAGTGTGCAATACCACCTCCACCCCGACAACACAGTGAGAGCAATGAGGGTTCATCACACACAGTCTCCAGTCTCTTCCTCCAGTGTGCAATACCACCTCCGCCCTGACAACACAGTGAGAGCAATGAGGGTTCATCACACACAGTCTCCAGTCTCTTCCTCCAGTGTGTATTACCACTATCACTGACAACACAGTGAGAGCAATGAGGGTTCATCACACACAGTCTCCAGTCTCTTCCTCCAGTGTGCAATACCACCTCCACCCCGACAACACAGTGAGAGCAATGAGGGTTCATCACACACAGTCTCCAGTCTCTTCCTCCAGTGTGTATTACCACTATCACTGACAACACAGTGAGAGCAATGAGGGTTCATCACACACAGTTTCCAGTCTCTTCCTCCAGTGTGCAATACCACCTCCGCCCTGACAACACAGTGAGAGCAATGAGGGTTCATCACACACAGTCTCCAGTCTCTTCCTCCAGTGTGCAATACCACCTCCACCCCGACAACACAGTGAGAGCAATGAGGGTTCATCACATACAGTCTCCAGTCTCTTCCTCCAGTGTGTATTACCACTATCACTGACAACACAGTGAGAGCAATGAGGGTTCATCACACACAGTCTCCAGTCTCTTCCTCCAGTGTGCAATACCACCTCCACCCCGGCAACACAGTGAGAGCAATGAGGGTTCATCACATACAGTCTCCAGTCTCTTCATCAAGTCTGTATTATCACTATCACTGACAACACAGTGAGAGCAATGAGGGTTCATCACATACAGTCTCCAGTCTCTTCCTCCAGTGTGCAATACCACCTCCGCCCTGACAACACAGTGAGAGCAATGAGGGTTCATCACACACAGTCTCCAGTCTCTTCCTCCAGTGTGCAATACCACCTCCACCCCGGCAACACAGTGAGAGCAATGAGGGTTCATCACACACAGTCTCCAGTCTCTTCCTCCAGTGTGCAATACCACCTCCGCCCTGACAACACAGTGAGAGCAATGAGGGTTCATCACACACAGTCTCCAGTCTCTTCCTCCAGTGTGCAATACCACCTCCACCCCGGCAACACAGTGAGAGCAATGAGGGTTCATCACACACAGTCTCCAGTCTCTTCCTCCAGTGTGCAATACCACCTCCTCCCCGGCAACACAGTGAGAGCAATGAGGGTTCATCACACACAGTCTCCAGTCTCTTCCTCCAGTGTGCAATACCACCTCCGCCCTGACAACACAGTGA
Source organism: Polyodon spathula (assembly GCF_017654505.1). Taxonomy (NCBI): domain Eukaryota; kingdom Metazoa; phylum Chordata; class Actinopteri; order Acipenseriformes; family Polyodontidae; genus Polyodon; species Polyodon spathula. The sequence continues at coordinate 2,761,132 of NC_054567.1, read as the reverse complement.
GAGCAATGAGGGTTCATCACACACAGTCTCCAGTCTCTTCCTCCAGTGTGCAATACCACCTCCACCCCGACAACACAGTGAGAGCAATGAGGGTTCATCACACACAGTCTCCAGTCTTTTCCTCCAGTGTGTATTACCACTATCACTGACAACACAGTGAGAGCAATGAGGGTTCATCACACACAGTCTCCAGTCTCTTCCTCCAGTGTGCAATACCATCTCCACCCCGGCAACACAGTGAGAGCAATGAGGGTTCATCACATACAGTCTCCAGTCTCTTCATCAAGTCTGTATTATCACTATCACTGACAACACAGTGAGAGCAATGAGGGTTCATCACACACAGTCTCCAGTCTCTTCCTCCAGTGTGCAATACCACCTCCACCCCGACAACACAGTGAGATCAATGGGGGTTCATCACACACAGTCTCCAGTCTCTTCCTCCTGTGTGTGTGCAATACCACCAGTCCTTCCCCAGTGTGGACAACACAGTGAGAGCAATGAGGGTTCATCACACACAGTCTCCAGTCTCTTCCTCCAGTGTGCAATACCACCTCCACCCCGGCAACACAGTGAGAGCAATGAGGGTTCATCACACACAGTCTCCAGAGTCTGTATTATCACTATCACTGTGAGAGCAATGAGGGTTCATCACACACAGTCTCCAGTCTCTTCCTCCAGTGTGCAATACCACCTCCACCCCGACAACACAGTGAGAGCAATGAGGGTTCATCACACACAGTCTCCAGTCTCTTCCTCCAGTGTGTATTACCACTATCACTGACAACACAGTGAGAGCAATGAGGGTTCATCACACACAGTCTCCAGTCTCTTCCTCCAGTGTGCAATACCACCTCCACCCCGACAACACAGTGAGAGCAATGAGGGTTCATCACACACAGTCTCCAGTCTCTTCCTCCAGTGTGCAATACCACCTCCACCCTGACAACACAGTGAGAGCAATGAGGGTTCATCACACACAGTCTCCAGTCTCTTCCTCCTTACCACCATCCCTGACAACACAGTGAGAGCAATGAGGGTTCATCACACACAGTCTCCAGTCTCTTCCTCCAGTGTGCAATACCACCTCCACCCCGACAACACAGTGAGAGCAATGAGGGTTCATCACACACAGTCTCCAGTCTCTTCCTCCAGTGTGTATTACCACTATCACTGACAACACAGTGAGAGCAATGAGGGTTCATCACACACAGTTTCCAGTCTCTTCCTCCAGTGTGCAATACCACCTCCGCCCTGACAACACAGTGAGAGCAATGAGGGTTCATCACACACAGTCTCCAGTCTCTTCCTCCAGTGTGCAATACCACCTCCACCCCGACAACACAGTGAGAGCAATGAGGGTTCATCACATACAGTCTCCAGTCTCTTCCTCCAGTGTGCAATACCACCTCCGCCCTGACAACACAGTGAGAGCAATGAGGGTTCACCATACACAGTCCTGTACAGTAGATGCTTTGTGAAATGGAATAGATTCTTACTGCAGCGAGTGTTCTGAATTACAAATGCATGTATTATCGCCATGCAAACTCCATACAGAAATACAACCAGTTTTGAAAAATTGTCTATGGTATAAAAATGTATACTCTAGTACTGCATGCATTATGTTATCCACTCAACCAGAAGCTACGCATGTGGGCTTACTGGTGGTTCTGACCTCGAGTGGGTGAAAATCACTATCCTACACAGCACCCTACACTATATATATATATATATATATATATATTATATACTATATTATATATATATATATATATATATATATTTTCTTATTAATTTGTCATATCGATGTAATGTAGACATTGTTGTAAGCATCTGATACAAAGACATTTCACATCAATAGCAGGGTATTTCATATATTATAATATATTATAGATTTGTCTTTATTATATTTTGGCATATGTACTTAAGTGTAAAACCAATACTTTGATGTTTGCAATACATTAGGTGCCCTAAAACTTGGAGGGTAGTGAAACATACTGTATATACTTTTATCTAAATGGGCTGTAGCTCATTTGTCACGATGGACAAGACAGGCTGGACTGTGATAGAGGACTAATAACTAGAGCTTGGTTGGCAGCTACTTTAGTATCCCAGACTGTACAAATTACAAGGGACCATCTCTATAGGTCGTTCTGAAGAGCAAGAATTCCAGGAGGTAATCATACTGTTAAAATGGTTTCATTTCTTTCTGAAGTTTTCCTTTGACTTTGAGCTAGGTTCCACTATAGTCCAGTTACTAAACTGAGAAACAAACCATTTTATAGGGCTTAAAATACACCTTGAATTATATTATTTAAACAAAGATCAATTGGTGTCAGTCAGTCTGTAGCCTTGTTTCTTAAAATCTCTAATAGCTGCTGTTCAACCAAGGCCGGCAATCATGAATCAATGTCACAATTCACTTGTAGTTGCTTTGTTCAAGGAAACCTTTGTTTTGCTGTAATATCACAGTAGATATTAAATGCTTTTCTTTCATGCACTTAATAGAATTGCCACAGCTCTGTTAAGATTATAATGAAAAACTTAATAAAAACGATTTGTCTTAAATAGTCTCAGTTAACACTCTCTAGCTGGCCATGTGTTTCATTTGGATGCACTCATCTTAGTTACAATCTATTTAAAATAGCACTTACTGATAGGAATAATGGGGTAAATACTGTATAGCAGTGGTGAAGCTTTTTGTAAATATGAATATGTATGTTGCTGTGTATATATTGTACAGGGCAGAGCTAAGTGTCCAAGCCAGATATTCTAAAAACCTACTGAATGATACGCAGGGATATTATCACTTCAGGGATTTTTCTTACTTTACAATGTGTTGTTTTTTTTCTTCCTCGTTCTGCTGCACAGCACAGAAGCACACCTGTTTATCTCCTTGGCATTTAATTCTTCAAGTGCCTTCGAGCTGTAGACTTAATCAGATGTAGGTAGCACAAAGAGACAACGATTGCCTTGGACAGTGTGCACACACACACACACCCGTGTCACATGGGGACTCTTCGAGGTAACCACCCAGACCACTGGACAGTGAGAGAGGAGGGACCGCAACAGCAAACATTTTATGTTTTTATTTTCCAGCACACAATACTGAACAACAACAACAACACAGCCGAAATCAATTTAGACTAAAAGCCACAATGGGAATAAGGGTCTAACATAAAACTAATTAATATTTAATACTTTAACAATTCACTATTCCTAAAACTATGAATATAAATTTTACACTTAATACCTACAGCCTTAAATTATAATTATTTATTCTTATTACATTTGTCTTAGCATTTATTATTGAACACACATTATCAGAATACACTAAAATGTATTCAGTAGATTTTATAAGGAATGTTTTAATTTACTGAAACAATGACAATCTTTGTTCCTTCTTTTAAAATATTCGTCTAGTCTAACAGTGACAGAAAATGGATTCCCTTGCCCCTCAAGCGATTATTTATCTACTTCTGTAATGGTCCTGCTCCTGCTCGCCCAACTCGACTCCTCTCTGTAGTTTTGGTTCCAGTTTTATAGCATTCTGTCAATTGATGTTGAATGGCACACCTGTGGCAATTTATGTCTGGCTCCTAGGAAAGGTGCATGACTGATTGTGCTCAATTAGTAATTTATGAAACTGTGACAGGCTGGTGAGTGGATAGAGGCCCAGAGACTGACTGCAGTTTAAAAATAATACTTTCATTATAAACACAAAAGGGCACAAGGGCCAAAACAAAGGTATTTATACACAAATAACAAAACACAAAGCAAAACTTACAAAATAAAGGTTTCCAAGCTGGGTGATGCCTTCACTGGACCAGAAAATACACAAAATGACAAACCAACAAACCAAAAGAACCAGCAAGCACAACCATCAGCTTGCTTCCTCAGCTCCCTCCTCTCTCTAATGGAAAGCTGAGGCCTCCTTTTATGTCAGGTGGCTGGGTGCTGATTGATTGTTAATTACCCAATCAATCCCCAGCCACCTGGGCACAATAAACCCTGGGAGGTAGGAGAAATTAACCCCATCTCTGCCAATCTATACAGGGCAGAGCTCAGCTCTGCGACACACCTCCCCCCAAGTACAAAGTACACAGGCCGCAATCGGCCCCCCCCCCCCCCCCCCCCCCCCCCCATTTAAACTCAAGCCCTCCCCCCAAGAGTCCCATTATATCCCTTGGGTTGGCTGTTTCAGTGGGCGGTGGTGGGCAGGGTTGATGTCGGAGCCCCCAAGCCTTCTTTGGTTGAGGGGGTCCCGGACCTCCAAGGAAGTAAGGTGATGCTGTCAGGGGACCTGGACCCTCCAGCAGATGCAGCACTGGCGGGCAGGCAGTGTGGGCATGGTTTCCTCGGACTGTGTGGGTCCCTCTAGCAGCGTCAGACCCTCCTGCAGCACTGGACCCTCTGGAGGCGGTAGCGGGACTGGTGGCCCTGCTCCCTCTGGCGGCAGCGGCGAGAGTCAGAGAGGGAGGAGCTGCAATCCCGAGCTCCTCCCTCTCTGGCTCTCGCCTCCCTCTGGTGCCGGAGGTGGAAACGGCAGCCCGTCTCCCTCTGGAACAGCAGGCAGGACTGGCGGACCCTCGGGAATAGTGGATGAGGACTGTGGCCACTCTGGTAACATCAGTTCCAGCTCCTCCGGCGGCAATGGCTGCAGCCCCTCCACCACCAGTGGTGGTGGCTGTGGACATTCTAGCAACCACTGAGGCAGGGCTGGTATCTCCTGCCATAAGGATAGGGTACGCCTCCGCTGGGCTCCTCTTAGCAGCACATGTAGAAGCTGCTGTGGAGCATCAGCCTTCTCTCCTTCTAGCTCCCTAGTCCAAGGCTCCTCCCCCTCTGGACTATGGCAGAGGTGGCTCCACCCTGTCTGGCTCTCGGGACGGCAGCTACTCCCCCTCTTGCTCTTGGAACGGCAGCTCCTCCCGTCTGGCTCTCAGGAAGGCAGGTCCTCCCCGTCTGGCTCTCAGGATGGCAGCTCCTCCTTCTCTGGCTCTCGGGACAGCAGCTTCTCCCTCTCTGGCTCTCGGGGTGGCAGCTCCTCCCCCTCTTGCTCTTGGAACGGCATCTCCTCCCCGTCTGGCTCTCGGGAAGGCAGCTCCTCCCCGTCTGGCTTTCGGGACGGTGACTCCTCCCTCTCTGGCTCTCGGGATGGCAGCTCCACCCTCTCTGTTTGAATGACTGGGGCTCCTCCCATGTCTACCATCAGGTAATTCAGGACCATGCGGGCAACCTTTGGGAAGGACGCTGGGTGATTTTGTTCCTCCCACTCTTCCCACCTCCCCCCCATCTCGACACCACAGCGTGTTGATAGCTACGGGGAGGTCATGGAAGAGGTCCACCTCAGGGTGCACCAGCCAGTCCCATATCTCCTGGGATGGTGGTAGCGCTGGAGGTAGTGGAGTGGCCGCTGATGCCCGGGGTGATAACTGCTCCTCTTCCCGGGCCTGATTGTAGGGGCATCCTGCCCAGTTGTGGCCGTCATCCTCACAAATGCCACACCAGTCTGCCGGGCAGGACTTCCAGCAGTGGTCCTCCTTCCCACACCAGGAACACCAGGGGAAGAGGCTGGCCGGGTCATCTAGCAGTGGCTGTTGTTGCAGCAGCTTACATTTCTTCAGCTGCTGCATCTCCGTTTGCCTTTCCCACTGTCTGCTCTTTTCCATTTTTAAAAAAGATGTATTTATTTATTTACTTATTTAATAACTGTCCCAAAAATTAAAAAAAAAAAAACTGCAGTATTGCTCTGATCCCCCTTGAAGCACTATAGCCCACTCTTACACCACGTGTGATAGGTTGGCAAGTCGATAGAGGCCCAGAGACAGACTGCAGTTCAAAAATAATACTTTTATTAACAAATAAACACAAAATAAAAGAGCACGAGGGCCAAAACAAAGGTATTTATACACAAATAACAAAACACAAAGCAAAACTTACAAAATAAAGGTTTCCAGACTGGGTGATGTCTTCACTACCCAGAAAATACCAACAACAAAACATCAGACCAAAAAAACCCACAACCACAACCCCAACCCCAACAACAACCACAACCACAACCCCAACCCCACCCACAACCCCAACCCCAACCCCAACCCCAACCACCAGCTTGCTTCCTTAGCTCCCTCCTCTAACTAATGGGCAGCTGAGGCCTCATTTTATGTCAGGTGGCAAAGTGCTGATTGATCGTTAATTACTGCAATCAATCCCTAGCCACTTGAGCACAATAAACCTAGGCAGGTAGGGGAATTTTAACCCATCCCTGCCGATCTATACAGGGCAGAACTCTGCTCTGCCACAGAAACAAACAAAAAAAAAACAATACATACATACACGCACACACACATTCAAAACAGTACAGTAATATAAATAAATCACACAGCAAAATTCAGCCAATACCTTAAATAACAATGTAAACAAAAGAATACACACCTGCAATAAATAATTATAAATGATATGCCACCCCACACTCTAAATTAGTCACATGTGACACACACACACACACACACACACACACACACACACACACACACACACACACACACACACACACACACACACACACACTGTATACCAAAGCATGTTTACCTGAGATTTAAAGCAATGTTAATGTAGTCACCAGTTCACAAAACTGCTGTTACCTTGTAAGCCCATGATGATAATAGTTGCGCTTTTGAAATTGAAAGTAAAATGTTATCAGCAAAAACAAAACTCATATTCTTAAATAGCAAGTTGCTTCACAATTCAAATGCTTTCAATTGCAATTACTTAAATAAGTACTGTAAAGCTGAGAGAACACAAAGTCACTTTCTCAGGAACAGTGGCTTGAAACCTGGTCCAGGAGACTGGGAGACCTAGTTTGAAGCAACGTTGCTGTATCAAATCCCAAGTCTCCCCTGGTGTGCCGTGAAACCTAGTCTCCTGAAATCAAGTTCCAAGCCACAAAGTGGCTTCGTGTTCCCTCAGCTTAACAGTCAGTGCCATTTAGATGATGATGTGCACTAGAATTCATTTTGGAGCTACTCATTATGTTTCTCAATAGCTCTTGCTTGGTCTCAATGGGACATTTCTTGTTAACTAAAGGTTAAATAAAAAATGTATAAAAAGACATTTCCATTGTGCAGCTAATGAGAAACAGATGACAGTATTTATAGGTATAAGATGCACCCAGAATCCTGCCTTTAAATCAAATCCTAATCTATAATAATGGGAGGTTACACAAACCCAAAGGGGAATACATTTACAAAATAAGCTAATAACACCTACACAGACAAGCAAATAGATAGAACTGGACTCCAGGACCCTAGTGCAGTTAATAAGATTGAGAAAAACACATTAAAACTGTGTTGACATTGGGCACTTAAAGGCTGCTCTCATGAAGCATCATACTGTCAACCTATTTAACCATCTCTGTTTAGACTCAGAGCCTCTACTCTGTTGTCTGTCAAATTCAATTTTGGCAAACCAGTGGCTGGCTTGGCAGAGAGGTCAAGGCTATCTCCACTGCAATACATCTCATATAACCAACAAGGCACTCGGTATGAAAGGCCTGCTTTAGCTGTTAAGTGTTTATGGTACTCTTTAATAGAATTTTTCTGGAGCCACAGTCGGGTCGGGTTGCACTATGTCCAACACACAAGCTTGTGCTGTATTCCAGGGCTTCATTTACCTGGAAAAAAATAACACAATACTGGTCCAGCAAAACCTCACCTAAGGCCCCCTCAGTGTAAAGATCATCTCAGTGTACAGACCACCTCAGTGTAAAGACCACCTCAGTGTAAAGACCACCTCAGTATAAATATTGTCTCAGAATAAAGACCACCTAAATGTAAAGACCACCTCAGTATAAAGACCAGCTCACCACTAAGACCACTTTTTTACAGTCCCAATTTGCTCCTACGGATGTCAATATAAAGTCTCCTTCAATATTGAGGCCACCACCTGAAGTCCCAAGCATGTTAAATTACCTCTCTAATGCTGTAAACTTACCGCTTTCAAACTCTGAAAACCTTAATACAACATGATGGAAGTCTATTGCCCATCTGATTTAAATTCAAAACTAAAACAGTAAATTAGAACAGTCTGCATATAATAAAATCTAAAAAAAAACCCCTCTCTTTTAGCAGAGCCCAAAATGAGATTTCAATATTTGATGTTTAGTGCCCCAGTAGTACAGGTGCACTTTTACATGAAGAAGAAAAAAAAACAAAAGATTTAAAGCACTGGTTCCTAGTAAAAGTAATTAAGAAATGTTTACCTGAAATCAGTTCTATATGCATGTTTGTTTCATGCCAAGGTCTTTTCAAATCGTCATCTAAGTATTGACTGATCCCTAAAGCAGACAGCTCCAGGTAATGGTGTGGTGCAGAACCCTGCTCCCTTTCCACATGCAAGTGGTTAACAGCTAAAGGAGGGTCCCTTTTTGAATACTGCTGGCAGGCCTCTGCCTACACTGTTAATGAATGCATTGATCAGCTGTTAATTGGAGAAGCATCCTTGGTAAGACTTTATCATAACGTCCTCCAATCCCTAACAACGTCTCAAAGGAATAAAATCTTTACACCTTTATTTTGTAATTATTTTTCATGCCTTTTCCAGGTCTAGAGCTAACATCCAGTCCTACCTTAACTAGGAACATGTACTGGTGTTTTAAATGTTACACAGAGAATCCACTTTGATGATGTGTTCCTTTGACTGAAACAATAATAAAATCAATAGGTCACAAAATGAACATAACCATGCATTGTCACTTAAAAGCCAGGCAATAGTTTTGAAAATATTACTCATATTGCTTAAAAAAAGACTACTAGTAAATCCAGAGTACTTGTATAGAGTTAGTGTTTGGAGTGAGCAGCCCACTGCATGCTGATCAACACCAGTGTGCTGATCTGGAAAGTGAAGCATGGGGTAATGGGGTATGAGGTAAGTATGAAGACTAGTTTACTGTTTGGAAGGACATTTAGAGATCTTACTGGTTTTGGAAGAAAAGCCTGTTTTCTGGTACAAACTGCCACAGATGGCATTTTTAATGACTATTAGTTATCTTTGAGAACACTATGTAACACAATTTGTTCCTGGGTAGTAAGTGTTATTTCCTAATTGCTTATGCCTCAAAAGTATAGAAAATGGCTATTATTCCCCACAAACTTTGCTTTTGTGACCAGGACAGTGATATTTCAAAATCTCACTATTTCCAATGGGAAAACGGGCAAATGTGTGTCTTTTCGTTCACATAAAGTCAGAAAAAAACAACATATGAATCCAAATTAACATGTATTTATATTAAAGTAATACAAAGATGACTACAAAAGATTTAGAAGTGAGTAGTTTTTCGAGATTTACAATTATACTGTATGAAAATAAAATAAGAAAATAATAATTGCTAAAACATTCTGGCTTATAAACCAGCATGATACTTGTTATTGTTTATCATCTGTTTTGTTTGTTTAGCGTTCGTCCTGTTTGTTAGTGTCTGTTTTGTTTAGTGTTAGTACGTTTTGTTTGTCTGTTTATTTTGGCCTAAGGTGCCGTGTGATGTTTTGTATTGTGGTTTTATTTTGTATGTGTTAATAAACGCACTGAGAGCCACAGCATCTCAGTTTCACCTGCCAGTACTGTCTGTCTGTGTTCCTTTCTGGCATGACGTCACCCTACAGCCAGCCTGTTCACAGTCAGTATCTAAGATTGTTACACCTCATAAGCACAGTGACAGGCTAGCGAGTGGTGACATCAGGCCAGATGTAGGAACAGAAAACAAATCAGGTACTGCCGATAAAGTGCAATGGCGCTTTTTAATACAAAAATAAATAAAATAATTGAACAAAAAAACATGTCTCATGAGCAAATGAAACAGCTAAACAAAAACAAAGTCTCAAACACAAAGAAAATAAATAATCCAGGTCAGGCTGGGTAATCGCCTTCACTGATCTTAGATTGTGTGTATTTTTTGAATTTCTCTCTCCTCTCACTCCCATACTCTCCTCGGGTGCACCAACCCTCACACACATGCAGCCACGCCGTCATTTTAAATAACTTAACAAATAAATATCAAAAATCATAATACAAAAATGAACCAGTGCAAAACAATAACACATAAGATGGATGGGAAACACCATTCTAAAAATAAACAATACAAAATACAATTAAAAAATAAACACGTTTTAATCGGCAGGGCTTTGCCTGCCCCCGTTTCTATGTGCAGGGCTCCTGGCCCTGTAAAAGAACTCTGCTGAAGTGTGACCACACTCACAGCAGTAGTACAGAAACCCCTGTCAGCACTACACTCAGTGGACAGCTTCATCCAAGCCTCAAACGTAAGGCATGTGACCAAGTAAACACACATGAAGCCCAATCTTCATTTTTTTAAAGCAACCCAAATATCTGCATCATGTTTAAACCATTTTTTTTATGGTAAAACCAAGTCCAACACAACTTAATTTTAAGGCCAATTCATAAGAACATAAGAGGGTTTACAAAAGAGAGGAGGTCATTCGGTCCATCTTGCTCGTTTGGTTGTTAGTAGTTTATTGATCCCAGAATCTCATCAAGCAGCTTCTTGAAGGACCCCAGGGTGTTAGCTTCAGCAATATTACTGTGGAGCTGGTTCCAGATTCCCACGATTCTCTGTATAAAAAAGTGCCTCTTGTTTTCTGTTCTGAATGCCCCTTTGTCTAATCTCCATCTGTGACCCCTGGTCCTTGTTTCTTTTTTTACGTCAAAAAAGTCCCCAGGGTCGAAATTTGAATTTTGAAAGCTTGAATCAGATTGCCAAGCAGTCTTCTTTGTTCAATAAATTAGATAGATTCAGTTATTTAGCCTGTCTGCATATGACATGCCTTTTAAACCCGGAATAATTCTGGTCATTCTTCTTTGCATTCTTTCTAAAGTAGCAATATCCTTTTTGTAGCAAGGTGACCAGAACGGAACACGATATTCTAGATGACGTCTTATTAATGCATTGCAAAGTTTTAACATTACTTCCCTTGATTTAAATTCAACACTTTTCACTATATAGCTGAGTATCTTGTCTGCCTTTTTTATAGCTTCCCCACATTGTTCAGATGAAGACATTTCTGAGTCAACATAAACTCCTAGGTTTTATTTAGATTCCTTCTTCAATTTCAGTATCTCCCATATGGTATTCCTAGTGCCCATTTTTATTTCCTGCATGCAGTACCTTACACTTTTCTCAATTAAATGTCATTTGCCATGTGTCTGCCCAGTTCTGAATGCTGTCTAGATCATTTTGAATGACCTTTGCTGCTGCATCGGTGTTTGCCACTCCTCCTATTTTTGTGTCATATGCAAATTTAACAAGTTTGCTTACTATAACAGAATCTAAGTCATTAATGTAGATTAGGAATAGCTGATGACCTAATACTGATCCCTGTGGTACTCCACTGGTTACCACATTCCATTCTGAGGTTTCTCCTCTAATCAGTGCTTTCTGTTTTCTACATATTAACCACTCCCTAATCCATGTGCATGCATTTTCCTTGAATCCCTACTGAGTTTAGTTTGAGAATTAATCTTTTATGCAGGACTCTGTCAAAAGCTTTCTGGAAATCTAAATAAGCCATGTCATATGCTTTGCAATTTTCCATTGTTGGTGTTGCATCCTCAAAAGAAAAATCAGTATAAAGACCACCTCATAATAAATGTCACTTTCTTACAGCAAAGGAAAGTGGCCTTCAATGTTCATGCCACCCCCTGTACTGACTATTAACAACACTCAAAATGTGTTTCAATATCTATGTAAAAAAACTTCTAAAAACGTGGATGCAGCATGATGGATTCAGATTTTAAAAAAACTAAAACAGTAAATTTGAACAGTTTGCATATAGCAAACTAAAATAACCCTTACAATATCCCCATAATAAAAGCATAGTAAGGTGTAATAAAGCATAGTGAAAGAATTGTAAAGCACAAGGAAACATTGTCAAGGACAGACTATGGTAAGGGCATAATATAACTGTAGCAGGGTCGTGGCAAGAAAGAGACGCAGAGGCAAGGAAGCTGCATTGTAAGCGCTAAAGTGCACATTTAATAAACAAAATAAAACACAGGAACAAATAAACAGGCACACGGGCCAAAACAAAAGGGTTAAACACAAAAACTGCTGTCAGGCTGGGCACTCACCTTCACTGACCAGAGCTAAACAAACAGCAACACGCACATACAGAATTATAGATATAGATATAAAAACCTCACCAAACCCCCTCTCCCAGATGTAGGATTTCTGCCTGCTTTGATGCAGGTGGCCCCTCCTCAAATAGCACCAATCTGCACTGGAGAGAGTGGCCACGCCTGTGGTTGCTGTGAGAGTCATTAATCCTGTCACAATAACTATAGGGAAAGCATGGTAAAACTGCAAAAATACTGTGGTGAACTTATATAAGGGAAATAATAATCTGTTCCAATAAAGTGATAAATAAATTGGCAAAATCCTAATATGTAAATGTTCCTTCAGTAACACGGCCACTTCCCTGTAAGGCCAATGTATTGGTCTCTTGACAGGCTTGTACTGTTAACATGGACACCCTAAATGCACCATTGCCAGAATGTGCATGCTATACAGTGTGGCACCACAGACAAATCATCTCTATACCAAACTTGTACTATGAGACCAAGGCTTTACAAAATATCACAAAGCCAGTCACTGCCATAAGTGACCATGAAACAAGCATGGGCACCAATATTGCCATAACAGTCTCCACAGGAATGAATATTACAGAATACCCATTCAGAACCAGTCTCCAGAGAGCAGTTAGTTAGAAGTGATATGGGTGGCCTGGTATAGGGAGCCTCAATAGTCTCTTACCACCAGGAAGTCAAGGATTACTTTCACATGTCTTTAAGAAATGGAAAACTGAAAAGCTACTCACGGTCTGTATATGGGCCGAAGCATTGGAGGACAGGGGAAGACGATGGCTGCAGAGGAAACCTGTAACCCCACCCCTGAATGCAAGTAATGAGGCAGTGAAGCAGTGAGGCAATGAGACAATGAGGAAGTGAGGCAGTGAGGCAGTGAGGCAAAGAAGTAGTGAGGAAATGAAACAATGAGGCAGTGAGGCAGTGAGGCAAAGAGGCAGTGAGGCAATGAGGCAATGAGGCAGTGAGACAATGAAGTAATGAGGCAGTGAGGCAATGAGACAATGAGGCAGTGAGGCAATGAGGTAATGAGGCAGTGAGGCAGTGAGGCAGTGAGGAAGTGCACAGAGAGGTGCGCAGGAGGGATTGCTGACAAGTACTGCAGACATGGACACACAAGTTTTTTGATCTTTAATTTACCCAGAATAATAAAGCCTTTGAGATAAATGTCTGATTTATAGGAGTTTCCTGGCAGGACAGCAGCCTAATATTCATTATACAGAGCAGTAACTTTAGACATAAGCTAAGACAACTGCGATACATGCACTGTGAAGAAGATAATTACATCAGATTATTACAGTTAAAGTCTGTTTCTCAAAGCACTTCAAAATATATTTAATTTAAAAAAAAGATGACAGTAAGAGTTCAAATTAATAGTGACAGTGAAGACTTCTAGACCATAAACCTAGCCAATAATGATTCAAACATAATTTAATACCACATTAATGTTCAGTACTAAGATAATTGCCCTTCGTGGACCAGCCAGGTTTCTAAGTATGATTATACAGTAACAGCAACATTTGTTTGCAAGGGTTTGTCCCACACCAATATTATTATCAGAATAGTTCTGGTTCCATTGCTTTATAGCTTTAATATATAACAACCTTTAATTAGGTGCCCTCATTTTTAATTCATGCATCATAAAATACACACTTGATTAGTTTCTGCTAGGTCACCAGTCCTTCATTTCTGAAATTTTTTTTGTGCTGATTAATTGCATGACTCTTGAAAAGTCCCTGACAGTCTTCGGAAGAGAGCAGACATGCAAGGAGCTACACAAAACCAGTCTGGAGAAGAATGTACGGTAGGTGGAAGGACTAGAAAATAGGTTTAACAAATACAGATTTCTGATGATTTCTGAATCTGGCACATAATCAACATTATACTTAAAAACATTTTCATCCTTCACTGGTACAACCACTGAAAAGTAAAATTATTGAAAATGTATAATAATTAATACATTGTGTTCACATAAACATTCAAGATTGTGAAGCTTATCATCTAAACAACATCAGCCATTCAGTTAAAACACCTTCATTTTTTTTGTTTCTTGCCATCATTATAACTTTGAGGTAAATGGTTTACTTTAAATATGGGTGCAAGCTCACTTCACTCTAGTGCCTGCAAATCATTTTCATTCTATTCTTTTTCAAGTTGCACGTGTTCTTACAGCACAATGTAAAATGTCTGATTATATTCCTCCACTGTAACAACTCCCTGCTCCACAAAGAAGCCAATGGCCTCTTCACAACTAGATCCTCCACAGTGGATAGTAGCAAGCTAGCGCCCTCTAACATGGCGAGGTGAGTCCCCTGACTGCATGACTCTCCTGCACATCACGTGGCTGTGCCTTTACCAGCTGCTCCTCTGTGGATCCCATATACCACTGTAACAGGGAGAGATCTGTGCTGACTCTGCTGGCGTGTTCACGGGCTGCAGGAAGAGGGCAGCAGTCGTCCAACAACCGCCTGTGAGTCATGACAGTGACACGGGGAGGTGGGAAAGTGGGTGTGCTGTCCCCGGATCGGATGATGGATTACCCCACGCTGAACACCGTCATCCTTAATCGCGTGGGGGCCACATCGAAGGGGTATCGGAAGAAATTCCGAGAGGAGCAGTTTGCGGCAGGGGAGCACCCATGAGCCATCGCCCACCTTCTGAAGGATTACGCCCTGGGTTGGTTGAACCCAGAGCTGAACACCAAAGCCAGGGTGGTGGAGATGATCATGGTGGAGCGCTTCCTGGAGTGTCTAGCCCCGGGACCTCGGCTGTGGGTCCAGCGGCAGGCACCAGACACGCTGGACCGGTCGAACTTGCCGAGCAGTACCAGGCAGCGGAATCAACTCCTGCGAAACTGCCTGGGAGGAGTGCGGCTACTGGATCGTCCCCTCAACTTGCCCCGGAAAGGGCGAAGGGACTGGGGGGAAGGGGTAGTCCAGAATTTGGTTGGGGGGTGTCAGCGGGAGGTCCCGGCCTGAGAACTGGGGCAGGGTGGGGATACCCATGGGCTGCTGCAGTGTCAGACCAGGGTCTCGCGTGGACGCCACGCCTTATCGGCGAGCCCCTTTTATGGCTCTAGTGTTTCCCCCTCTTTCCAAAACTTCGGTGAGAGAAACCAGCCCACCGAGGTGTTGGACGTGCAGTGTGACCTCAGCCGACCAGGTAGGCACGTTCAATTACCTCAGTCACTTCAGCACCTGGGTTTTGTTATTCCTGTGACAGTGGATGGTACAAAAACCCAGGCTCTCCTGGACTCAGGGTGTAGTCAGTCTCTAGTACAGGAGAGCCTAATCTCACCAGGGCATAAATGCATATTGGGACGGGTGCATATTAAATGTATTCATGGGGATGTCTGCTCTTATCCCAAGATCAATGTATGTATGACTATTGGCCAGCAGGTGACGTAGGTGCAGGTAGGATTATGTCCTCGATTGCCGGTACCAGTAGTTCTGGGACGGGACTGTGAGCAGTTTAAAGATTGGTTGGCTTCTCTGACAGCCCCGTCTTCTTTATTGGCTAAGAAAGAGGAAGTAATTGGAGAGATTTTTCCCTTTCGCGATCCAGAATGGTTTTGCCATAGATTTAAACCCTGTAAAACTAAACGGGAGCGCCGGATCGTTAAGAATGAGGGCTGGCAATGGAGGGAATTGGAGATGGGGCAGCAGGTGGGGGAGGTTGGTGAAGAGTCCAGGGGGGAGGTCGCGGAGCCAGCGCAGGGGTCTGGCTCGGCTGCCTCTGCTCGGGACCGACCTGACCCCGAGTTGGAAGCCATGGGAGCTGATTTCTTAGCTCGCTCCCGTGACTTCCGACTCGAGCAAGGGTGTGACGACATGCTGGGCAGGCTCTTTGACCAAGCAGCGGTGGTTAATGGTCAGGTGGTCAAACCCAGACGCGCCACCACGTACCCCCACTTTGAAATTGATCGAGACCTACTGTACCGTGTTGATAAATTACCCCAGACCAGTGAAGTGCGTCATCAGTTGTTCATTCCTCAGCCCTTTAAGGAGGATTTGTTGCAGCTGGCTCACGCTATTCCCCTGTCTGGTCATTTGGGAAGGGATAAAACTAAAGCAAGGCTTGTGTCACGGTTCTTCTGCCTGGGGCTGGATGGCGATGTTAAGCAGTTTTGTGAGCGTTGTGGGGAATGTCAGAAGGCCAGCCCTAGAGCCGTTCCACAAGCCCCACTGGTGCCTTTGCCCCAAGTGGAAGCTCCGTTTGAGCATATTGGGATGGACATAGTTGGGCCACTAGAAAGGAGTGCGGCAGGATACACCCATCTACTTGTCATTCTGGATTATGCTACGCGTTATCCAGAGGCAATTCCCTTCCGATCTATGTCCGTTAAGTCTGTTGCCAACAAGCTTGTTAAGGTTTTCTCCCGGGTGGGGATTCCCAAGGAGATACTAACCGATCAAGGCACCAATTTTATGTCCCGGCTAATCCGCGGAACATGTAAGCTTTTGGGAATTAAGACCATTAGAACCTTGTTGTTTCATCCTCAGACCAACGGTTTGGTGGAACGCTTTAATAAGACCCTTAAGAACATGTTGCGCAGATGTATTCGTAGTGATGTGCGTTACTGAGACCAACTGATTCCTCCCCTTCTCTTTGCAATCAGAGAGGTTCCCCAGGCTTCTACGGGGTTTTCACCATTCGAGCTGCTGTATGGGCGGAGACCCCGGGGCGTGCTCGATCTGGTCAGAGAGATGTGGGAGGAGCAACAGGACAATTTGACCAATACCATCCGGTATGTGTTGGACCTGCGCAAACGTCTTGAGTCTGTTGGGAAATGGGCGCATGACAATTTGCAGCAGGCACAGCACAGACAGGAGACCCAATATAACCGAGGAGTCCAGTTGCGCACTGTGGCAGAGCAAAGCTCTGCCCTTTAAATTGGCAGGGATGGGGTTAACTTCCCCTACCTGCCTGGGTTTATTATGTTCAGGTGGCTGGGGTTGATTAGTTGATTAGGTTGATTAACGATCAATCAGCGCCCAGCCACCTGATATAAAAGGAGGCCTCTGCTTCTCATTTGGAGAGAGGGAGCTGAAGGCGGCTTTTTTTTTTGGTTGTTTGGAAAGTTTGAATCCAGTGAAGGCATTGCCCAGCCTGGAAATTGTTATTTTTGTAAGTTTTGCTTTTTGTCTTTCTTTGTGTTTAAATTGCTTTGTTTTTGCCCTTGTGCACGTTTATTTTGTGTTTATTTATAATAAAAGTATATTTGTTTGAACTGAAGTCTGTCTCTGGGCCTCTATCCACTCGCCAGCCTGCCACACGTACATTTCAGCCGGGGGATAAGTTACTTCTTTTATTACCCAGTTCTGAGTCGAAACTCTTGGCTAAGTGACAAGGACCCTTTGAGGTTACACGTCAGGTTGGGAAGGTGGACTATGAGATCTGCCAGCCATAGAGAAACACATTTATCATATCAATCTCTTAAAGTCTTGGTTGCAACCTGAGGCATTGTTAGTTGCGCATGCAGATGACGTCACGGACCTGGGACCTGATCTTTCTGTGTTGGCAAGAAAAGGATCGGTACAGATTGCTGAGAATCTGACACCAACACAGAAATGTCAGGCTCACGGTCTGGCGGTGGAGTTTCCTGATGTCTTCTCTCCCGTCCCGGGGCAGACTCGAGTAGAACATCATCATCACATTGATATTGAGCCAGCAGCGCTAGTTCACCAGAGGCAGTACCGTATACCTGAGCGTAAAAGACAGGTAATAAAAGCGGAAATTAACGAAATGCTGAGACCAGAGGTAATAGAAGAGTCCCAAAGTGACTGGAACAGTCCGGTCGTGTTAGTCGATAAGCCAGATGGGTCAACTCGATTTTGCATTGATTTCAGACGAATCAATGAGAAATCGAAGTTTGATGCTTATCCGATGCCCCAAATTTATGAGTTGCTGGAGCTTCTAGGCACAGCTCATTTTATGACGACACTGGATTTAACGAAGGGGTACTGGCAGATACCCCTGACCCCGGAATCTAGAGAGAGGATGGCGATTTCGACTCCCTTCGGGTTGTACCAATTTAGGACCATGCCCTTTGGGTTGCACGGAGCACCCACCACTTTCCAGCGGATGATGGATCGAATCTTGCGGCCCCATCAGCAGTACGCCGCTGCTTACATAGATGACGTGGTTATCCACAGTGAGGATTGGCCGAGTCATCTGTGTAAGGTAACGGCGGTGCTGCAATCCTTGCGGGAGGCGGGGCTCACTGCTAACCCAAAGAAGTGTGCCATTGGGAAGAGCGAGTCTGAGTATTTGGGGTATCGAGTAGGGAGTGGCCAGATCAGACCGCTAGTTGCTAAGGTGAAAGCCTTGGCTGACTGTCCGGTTCCTACAACCAAAACCCAGGTGCACTCTTTCTTAGGACTAGAGGGTTATTATAGAAAGTTCATCCCGAGCTTCGCTACGCTCGCTGCTCTCTTGACAGACCTCACCCGGAAGGCTAGCCCAAATACGGTTTAGTGGACGGAGTCGTGCCAGAGACCCTTTCTCGCCTTGAAGCGGAGGCTGTGTAGTAAGCCAGTGCTATGCAGCCCAGATTTTGGTAAGAGGTTCACCCTGCAGACGGATGCGTCAGAGACAGGTCTCGGGGCAGTGTTGTCGCAGGAGGTTCAGGGAAGCGAGCACCCAGTCCTGTATATTAGCAGGAAGCTCCTTCCCCGCGAGAAAAATTATAGCACCATCGAGAAGGAGTGTCTCGCGGTAAAATGGGCAGTCAAGTCACTCCGGTACTACCTCCTGGGGCGACACTTCACCCTGGTTACAGATCATGCCCCCTTAGCATGGCTTCACCGGATGAAAGATAGCAACGCCAGAATCACACGGTGGTACTTGGCCTTGCAGCCCTATGCCTTCAGGGTAGTCCACCGAGCAGGAAAGCTGCATACGGTGGTGTCATTCTGAGGGGAAGGATATGTTGACTCTGCTGGCGTGTTCACAGCCTGTGCAGCCCTATGCCTTCTGAATAAGGATAGCTGAGCAGGCTAGCCCAGCGTAGGACGGTGATCCGGGTCACACGGGCAGCGGCGACCGGGATATTGCTACAGAGTGCAGCACCTTTTTTTTGTAGTTTAGTTACTGTTTTATTTTTCCTGTTTCATTGTGCCTTCGATTTTTGCAGTATTATTTTGAAGCACCTACGAGTGCACCTGAACTGTTTACCATTGGTACCATTGCTTGGTATGGAGCCTCTGTGGGCTAAAGTAACTCAACGCGCCCCTAAAATAAAACTGGGCACCTGTGTGGTGTTTTCATTTACACCTGTCTGTCTCCTGGTCAGTGAATTACCCACATCCCTTCCACAACCACATATTTAAATAAAATCTTCAGGAACTTAAATACAATGTTAGGCGCATGTATCTGTATGTGAAAATGTTTGTCAAGCAACTAATCAATTTTGTGGTGGTGGATAGTGTCTGGGCAGCTTGCTTTCTATCAATGGTTTGTCTATTGCTATCCTCTCATGATCAATTGCTGATCTTCATACAGTCTGTATACAATGCACAGCCGCCGTTAACAGAAAACAGTCCTTGCTTTGATTCTGGCACGGAAACTGCAAGTGAACCCTGATTTTACATTAGGGCCATCTTGTACCAAACTCCATAATCAAATGTGTCATCTTGTACCATACTCCCCGATCATCAAATAAACACCTTTCTTTTTTAATAATGTGTTGTGGGGGGTTGTTCTACACTACACACACACTGAGACAGGCTGGCGAGTGGTGTCGTCAGGCCAGAGTGCCGGAAGGAAAACAAAAGCAAGGTATTGCAGTGAAAAAGATGTGGCGTGCGCCATTTACTGGAATACAAAAATAAATAAAATATTTAAACAAACAAAACGCTGTTCACCGAGCACAAATAAATAATTAAACAAAACAAATCATTAATACACAATAACCCTTAAAGTCTGGCTGGGCAGTAGCCTTCATGGATCCTATACATGTTGGTTTTAGTTTTAGTTTCAGTTTCGTTTTGTTTAAATTTCTCTCTCATCTCACTCTCCCGTTCCGCCTCTGAACACCCACCCCGAACAGGGACAGCACTGTTTTTATCTAGGTGGTCATCTCCCAATTAACAACTTACCCAATTAATTAACCTTGGGAGATGACCACCTTCTGCACAAGGACTTTAAATGTGGATGGTGCCACCCAAGCATGCTGCAAACAAAACAAACTCATGGCGTCTCGCTGTCATATTTACAATAAGTAAATCATAATAAACAAATACAAAATAACACAGGGGAAGATCCCATTTTAAAAATAAATAAACTATATATTTAAACAGCAGGGTTTTCCTAACGCCCTGCTACATATCCCCTTCGTGCGAAGCACACATGATCCCAATGGCCGCCTCCCCCCTTAGTCCCAAAGCCCCTCTTCCGGGTCTCCGTCCGCTGTTTTCTCCTGCCGCAAAAGTGTGGCTGGGGGAGCTGGTCTCCTGAACTTCCCTGCCTTGAGACTGGCAGTTCCCCTCTATGGGGCTCCAGCCACAGTTTTATCTGCTGCCTGGCAGGACTCGCAGCGACCCCAGGCGAGGCAGAGCTGGCGACAACCCCAGGCGAAGCAGGGCAGGCAGCTACCCCAGGCGAAGCAGGGCAGGCAGCGTCCCCAGGCGAAGCAGAGCAGGCAGCGACCCCATGTGACACAGAGCAGGCAGCGACCCCAGGCGAAGCAGAGCAGGCAGCGACCCCAGGCGAAGCAGGGCAGGCAGCGTCCCCAGGCGAAGCAGAGCAGGCAGCGACCCCATGTGACACAGAGCAGGCAGCGACCCCAGGCGAAGCAGGACAGGCAGCGTCCCCATGTGAAGCAGAGCAGGCAGCGACCCCAGGCGAAGCAGAGCAGGCAGCGACCCCAGGTGAAGCAGAGCAGGCAGCGACCCCAGGCGAAGCAGAGCAGGCAGCGACCCCAGGCGAAGCAGAGCAGCAGCGACCCCAGCGAAGCAGAGCAGGCAGCGACCCCAGGCGAAGCAGAGCAGGCAGCGACCCCAGGCGAAGCAGAGCAGGCAGCGACCCCAGGCGAAGCAGAGCAGGCAGCGACCCCAGGCGAAGCAGAGCAGGCAGCGACCCCAGGCGAAGCAGAGCAGGCAGCAACCCCAGGCGAAGCAGAGCAGGCAGCGACCCCAGGCGAAGCAGAGCAGGCAGCAACCCCAGGCGAAGCAGAGCAGGCAGCTACCCCAGGCGAAGCAGAGCAGGCAGCGACCCCAGCCGAAGCAGAGCAGGCAGCGACCCCAGGCGAAGCAGAGCAGGCAGCGACCCCAGGTGAAACAGAGCAGGCAGCGACCCCAGGTGAAGCAGAGCAGGCAGCGACCCCAGGCGAAGCAGAGCAGGCAGCGACCCCATGTGACGCAGAGCAGGCAGCGACCCCAGGTGAAGCAGAGCAGGCAGCGACCCCAGGCGAAGCAGAGCAGGCAGCGACCCCAGGCGAAGCAGAGCAGGCAGTGACCCCAGGTGAAGCAGAGCAGGCAGCGACCCCAGGCGAAGCAGAGCAGGCAGCGACCCCAGGCGAAGCAGAGCAGGCAGCGACCCCAGGCGAAGCAGAGCAGGCAGCGACCCCAGGCGAAGCAGAGCAGGCAGCAACCCCATGTGACACAGAGCAGGCAGCGACCCCAGGCGAAGCAGAGCAGGCAGCGACCCCAGGCGAAGCAGAGCAGGCAGCGACCCCAGGCGAAGCAGAGCAGGCAGCGACCCCAGGCGAAGCAGAGCAGGCAGCGACCCCAGGCGAAGCAGAGCAGGCAGCGACCCCAGGCGAAGCAGAGCAGGCAGCGACCCCAGGCGAAGCAGAGCAGGCAGTGACCCCAGGCGAAGCAGAGCAGGCAGCGACCCCAGGCGAAGCAGAGCAGGCAGCGACCCCAGGCGAAGCAGAGCAGGCAGCGACCCCAGGCGAAGCAGAGCAGGCAGTGACCCCAGGCGAAGCAGAGCAGGCAGCGACCCCAGGCGAAGCAGAGCAGGCAGCGACCCCAGGCGAAGCAGAGCAGGCAGCGACCCCAGGCGAAGCAGAGCAGGCAGCGACCCCAGGCGAAGCAGAGCAGGCAGCGACCCCAGGCAACGCAGAGCAGGCAGCAACCCCAGGTGAAGCAGAGCAGGCAGTGACCCCAGGCAACACAGTGGGAGCAGGCAGCAGGACCTTCGGCAACCCCAGACAAAGCAGGACCTTCGACAACCCCAGGCGAAGCAGGACCTTCGGCAGGAGCAGGCAACCCAAGGCAATACAGAGCAGGCAGTGACCCCAGGCGAAGCAGAGTCAGCAGTGACCCCAGGCGAAGCACAGCCTTCAGCGACCCCAGGCAAAGCACAGCCCTCAGCGACCCCAGGCGAAGCAGAGCCCTCAGCAACCCCAGGGCGAAGGAGAGCCTTCAGCGACCCCAGTGAAAGCACAGAAGACAGCAGATACCCTCAGCGACCCCAGGTTAAGCAGAACAGCCCTCGGCCCCAGGCAATGCGGAGCAGCAGGCAACCCCTGGCGATCCCGACATAAGGCATCCCTGAGCGGAACGGGCGTGGCATCCCTGAGCAGTGCAAAGCGGACATCCTTGGGCGGTGCACAGTGATCATCCTTGGGCGGTGCACAACGGGCATCCTTGGGCAGTGCACAGCAGGCATCCCTGGACAATGGCGAACTGGCATCCCCAGGTGGGCACAACAGGGCAGCAGCAGTCCCTCAGAAGGCGACGACAGAAGGGGAGCCAGGTCTAGCTGTGGTGCCGGGTATGGCACTCCGCAACCGCTGCAACCCGGCGACTTTCCCCCGTGCTCCCCTCAGCAACCTATACTCCCATGACGAAGGGACAGGCAGCTCCTGCTGCTCGCCCTCTGGCGGGGGTTGAGACAGAGGCAGCTTCTGCTTCTTTCCTCCTGGTGAAGGCAGCAGGGGTTCCTCCCCTTCTGGCAGCGAAGGTGGCAGGGGCTCCTCCCCTTCTGGGGCGATGACGGCAGAGGCTACTCCCCTTCTGGCTGCAGTGGGGGAACCTGTAGGCATGCTCCCTCTGCTGATGAAGGTGGGAGTGACGAGCAGTCCTTCCACAGCTGTGGAGGCAGAACCAGCAGGTACTCTCCCTCTGCTGGTGTGATGGGAGTGGCAAATTATCCGCCTATGGTGGTGGAACCAACAGGTATTCTCTGGTGGTGGAGGCCTGGGCTGTGGACGTTCGGCCTTCCCCTTCTTGAGTTGTGGACTCACCGAGCCCCCTTTTTGGGCTGTGGACGCACTGACTCCCTCCTCTTGGGCTGTGGATGCACCGATCCCCCCCCTTTGGCTCCTCCCACTCAAGCGCAGGACGTTCATGCTCCTCCCTCTTGGGCTGTAGTGGGGGTGGGCACAGCAGGCGTTCCTCTGGTAGGAGGGGGCAATTCGCTGGGAAATGCCCCCACTCCCCACAGATGCAGAAGCAATACTGCACTCCCATGCTGTGGAGGAGGGCTTCCCAGCCAACCTCCTCCACGTCCACCTGGGCAGAGACACGATGGGGCTTGCGACCAGTCTCGCGGTGCTGCTGCTTCCGCTGCCTGCAGTTCCTCCTCCCCATCCTCTTCCTCAATCCACACGTAATAATAAAAATAATAATAAAAAAAAGAAAAAACTGCAGTACTCTTATCCGGGTCCAGTAGGTGCTGGTGATCCCACTCTGAACATCACGTGTGACAGGCTGGCGAGTGGTGACGTTAGGCCAGAGTGCAGGAAGGAAAACAAAAGCAAGGTACTGCACCGTTTACTGGTATTTAAAAATAAATAAAATACTTAAACAAATAAAACACTGTTCACAGAGCACAAATAAATAATTAAACAAAACAATTAAGCAAACTAATACACAAGAACCCTTAAGGTCTGGCTGGGCAGTAGCCTTCACGGATCCTATAGTGTTGGTTTTGGTTTCAGTTTCAGTTTCTCTCTTCTCTCCTCTCACTCTCCCATTCCTCCTTTGAACACCCACCCCAAACAAGGACAGCAGTGTTCCCTTTCAATTTGAATGACAACCATTACCGAACAGGAACAGCCTCTCTGACCGTCAATCACTGAGCATATGTAAAAGAGATGCCCTATCAGGGATCTGCTGTGAAGGGGAAGTCCCTCCCACCTCCTGTTGAAGAGAGATGTCCTCACAGTAGCACATCGCCATTTTCTCTCTCATCTCACTGAGACAGGTCAGATTCCGTTTTGCTTTCTTGAACCAAAATTGGCTACTTTGTTGGTTTTATCCATAAATTAAAACAAATCCCACGGTAAATCGCGCTTTGAGAGTGTCTAAGAGTGCTCTCGCTTTATGCTCACATCAGTTTTCTGACTAGAGCTGGTTTCGACCCCTCTTAAAGGATTAGCGAGGGGCCATTACTCTTTTCACTACACGAGGCCTCGTGTAGTTGATACATCGTGTGGACAGCTGTTGTGGTACTGTAAGGAGACCCCGCGGGCTCGCGGCGTCGTCCTCTACGCCAATTTAATCAGTCATAGTGATCAGTAAAATTTTTTAAAAAAAAAACAGCTTGGACCTAGCACCCCTCTCAATCCTTGGGCTTTCCTAGCATGGCTGCGCTTGCCCTTGGAGACCACGTCGACTGAATCGGCTGCCCCCCCGGCATCAACCTCGGTTTTTCCCGCTGATTGAGAGGTTGAGAAAACAGCGCCTACCCGGTCCCAATTGACTCAGCTCCGGTGTAAACATCTTCATCCCCGCCTACAGCTCGGCCCCGACCGTGCCTACCATCGGCACTGACCTTGGAAGGGTCCACTCGGCACCGACTGTCTCAGCATCGACAGCGCTTTTCTCGGGGCCGCTCCTGGCACCGATTGTTTCGGCACCAGTGAACCTCTTTGGGGCCGTCTACAGCCCGGCACCAACCACGCTATACCTCGGCATTGGCATCGACTCCAGCACTGATTGACTCAGCACCGACCTCTCGGCGCTGACCACGCTCTTTTTCGATGCTGATCCTGGTACCGATTAATTTGGCACAGGAGAATAGCTTCGGGACCATCTACAACCCGGCACCGAACGCACTACACATCAGCACTGACCTCGCACTACAGACGCCTCCAGCCCTAGCTGGGGAGCGGGTCAATGGAAGGGACATTGGTGCACGTATATGCCCAAGAGCTGCAAGCAGTGAACTCCTGGCCACAGGCACTCTTGTATGCGTTCCCTCCGCTACCATTATTACCCCTGACACTAGACAGGATTAGGGTGGAGAGAGCACAGGTTTTGCTAGTTGCACCTAGATGGCCGAGACACCCCTGGTTTGCTCTCCTCTCTGACATGTTGTCGGATCAGCCGTGCCAGCTCCAGCTGCACAAGGACCTCCTGAGCCAAGCGAAGGGGCTATTATGGCACCAGAACCCAGCCCAACTCCAACTCTGGGTCTGGCCATTGAACAGAGCCTTCTATTTAGACGAGGTTTGCCAAATGCAGTAATAGAGACACTACAGTCTGCTAGGGCGCCAAGCACAAGAGCCCAGTACTCATACAAATGGAAAGTTTTCCTAGACTGGTGACTTGCCGAAGGTCACGATTCTGTGATTTGCCTGATTGAGAAGATATTAACCTTCTTACAACACTTGTTTGACGCAGGAAAATAAGCGTCCACTTTGAAGGTATACCTGGCAGCAATATCAGTGTGCAATGACAAAATTGACTCGTGTTCCCTGGGGCACATTTCCTGGCAGTGCAATTTCTTAAAGCATGGTCCCCAAGTGGGATCTAGAACTGGTACTGCGGGCCCTTATGGGTTCCCCATTTGAGCCCATGGCATCAGCAGAACTGCGCCCTGTTTCACTGAAAGTGGCATTTTTAATAGCTATTATGTCTGCCAGACGAGTAAGTGATCTTCATGTCCATCGATGACACATGTATGGCTTTCACTGGAAGTGACTTGCGGGTAACATTAAGAACAAATCCATCCTTTTTGCCAAAGGTGGTATCCTCATTCAATATTAACCAATATTCCATTATTAATCAATGGTTTTGGAAACTTTCAGACCTCCCCCACACGAGTCAGAGGAGGACCGTAGACAACACATGATATGCCCAGTTCAGGCTCTGCCTTTGTTATTTCGATAGGACAGTCCAATCAGCTGTTTGTCTGCTATGGGTCCCGCTCTAGAAGTCAGGCCTTATCAAAGCAACGTCTAGTGCACAGGGTGACAGATGCGATTCACTTGGCGTACGAACAGACGGACTACCCGTTACTGGGGGACATTACGGCCCATTCTACCAGGGGACAGGCAACTTTGTGGGCTTTCCTTCATGGCGCCTCCTTAGTCAAGTTATGCAATGCTGCTACATGGACAGGTAGTCAGACATTTATGTGTTTTTACCGCCTTGATGTTACAAACCGAGCGAGACCCTCTCTGGGCTCTAGATTTTTGCAGGCGGCATGCCCTTAGGCATCATATGGGTTCTGTTGCTATCGCCGTGGGGCTGTACTGTCAGTAATCTGGAGCCACGACAGCTTTGATACAGCTTTCCCATTCGGTAATGGTTGTCATTTGAATTGAAAGGGAATGTTAGGTTATTACCATAACCCTGGTTCCCTGAAAGAGAATGACAACCATTACCCTTTGAGGTCGTATCCCCACCTGACTTTAAATGTGGATGTTGCCACCCAATAATGCTGCAACAAAACAAACTCACGGCTTCTCGCCATCATATTTACAATAAATAAATCATAATAAACAAATACAAAGTAACACAGGGGCTGAGGGGGAGACCCCATTCTAAAAATAAATAAACATTACATTTAAACAGCAGGGCTTTTCTATCGGCCTGCTACACACACCAAAACCAAAATCCAATTCCTGCAACCTCTTTGTCTCTTATATCACGGTGTACTACAGGAAGACATTTGCACTTTGCACCAAGGATCCGAGGGCAGTGCATAACAGTGGGAGTTTCAAATCTAATAGACGTTCTATTTTTCATCTGAAGAACAAAGCAGGGCAGCTTGTAATAAATATTTCTGTCAATAAACAAATTTCTCTTCCTGGCTTCGCCCCAGCCCTAAACTGCTTCAATTTGTTGCGTTATTGATCTGATCTCTTTCTTCTTATAATAATCAACCTGAGCTGGTGATTATTTCCATGCCTCTTCCCAGAATTGGCAATCCTGAGTGATAACTGTAATGTTTCAGTATTAAGCAAACATCTAGCGAGTTTACTATAGAAGCCACTGCAGACAAGCTGTATTCCGGATGCAAAATTAAACTTGATACCATTAGCACTGGACGCCTTAAGTAAGTGAGCGGCTCAGAGCGGTTCTGTAAAATAATCAACTTAACGACTTGTTCAGTTCCGCTACTGCTGAACAGGTCAGAGTGGTCCTTTTCATTAGTGATCAGTGCTCCTTTCATCAGTGACTAGAGTGAGCGAACGGAATGGCCACCAGCAGGAAACAAGTGGAGATGACAGGCAGGATTGACAAATGTGTTTGTCAAGAGATGAACTTGTTTTGACTTGTTAAGTTATAACAACATAAGAACATAAGAACATAAGAAAGTTTACAAACGAGAGGAGGCCATTTGGCCCATCTTGCACATTTGGTTGTTAGTAGCTTATTGATCCCAGAATCTCATCAAGCAGCTTCTTGAAGGATCCCAGGGTGTCAGCTTCAGCAACATTACTGGGGAGTTGATTCCAGACCATCACGATTCTCTATGTAAAAAAGTGCCTCCTATTTTCTGTTATTTTCTTGTCTAAACTCCATTTGTGACCTCTGATCCATGTTTCTTTTTTCAGGTCGAAAAAGTCCCTTGGGTCGACATTGTCAATACCTTTTAGAATTTTGAATGTTTAAATTAGGTCGCTGCATAGTCTTCTTTGTTCAAGACTGAATAGATTCAGTTCTTTTAGCCTGTCTGCATATGACATGACTTTTAAACCCGGAATAATTCTGGTCTCTCTTCTTTGCACTCTTTCTAGAGCAGCAATATCCTTTTTGTAGTGAGGTGAACACAATATTCAAGATGAGGTCTTACTATTGCATTGTACAGTTTGAACACGCCAGTAGAGTCAGTACAGATCTACCTCTGTTACATATCCTCCCCCTCAGAATGACATCACCACTTCATTCGAAAATCCTACAACCCCATGCCTTCGCAAGAGAAAAAATTTGCGTTTTGATGCAGTTTCCCTGCTCGGTGGACTACCTGAAAGGCATAGGGATGCAGGGCCAAGTACCACCGTGTGATTCTGGCGTTGCTATCTTTCATTCGGTGAAGCCACGCTAAGGGGGCATGATCTGTAACCAGGGTGAAGCATCGTCCCAGGAGGTAGTACCGGCGTGCCTCGACTGCCCACTTTACCGCAAGACACTCCTTCTCGATGCTGCTGTAATTTTTCTCACTGGCAAGGAGCCAGCAGGTTTCTCCTCTAATCAGTACTTTCTGTTTTCTACAAGTTAACCACTCCCTAATCCATGTACATGTGTTTCCTTGAATCCCTACTGCGTTCAGTTTGAGAATTAATCTTTTATGCAGGACTTTGTCAAAAGCTTTCTGGAAATCTAAATAAACCATATCATATGCTTTGCAATTATTCATTATTGATGTTGCATCCTCAAAAAAATCAAACAGGTTAGTTAGACATGATCTCCCTTTCTTCAAACCATGTTGACTGTCTCCCAGGATACTGTTACCATATAGGTAATTTTCCATTTTGGATCTTATTATAGTTTCCATAAGTTTGCATAAAATAGAAGTCAGGCTTACTGGTCTGTAGTTACCTGGTTCAGTTTTGTTTCCCTTTTTGTGGATCGGTATTACGTTTACAATTTTCCAGTCTGTCGGTACAACTCCTGTGTCAAGAGACTGTTGCATGATCTTGGTTAGCGGTTTGTAAATAACTTATTTCATTTCTTTGAGTACTCATCTCGCCCAGGGGATTTGTTTATTTTAAGAGCTCCTAGTCCCTTTAACACTTCTGCCGCGGTTATGCTAAAGTTATTTAAAACTGGATAGGAACGGGATGACATGTGGGGCATGTTGTCCGTATCCTCCTTTGTAAAACATTTTTTTTTCTTCATGTATGATTTTGCCATTTGTATCTCTTAGACATTTAGCCTGCTCTGTGAATGTTCTCTTGCTGCTGTAATAGTGGAAAAACATGGGTTAATTGACTAAATGAGATGGTAAAAATTGTTGTTTTGGAATTTGAATAATTTAATTTAATTTTTAAAAAATGTGGAGCTGTTTTACTGTTATTAATGTATTATTATTAGGCTTGTAGTATTAATATTATTAATATTTTTCATTATTAATGTCGGTATTGTCGGTATTAAACACAACTAGATATGAGGTTCGGTCCAAACAGAGCGCCGAACTCAGTGAGGTACAGCCGGGAACAATAACTTCACACAGGGCCATTTCATCTACCATCACCTCAGAAACACACTCAAGCAAAGGATTATTATTCTCCATTTTTAAATATCGCTCAGAGCTCTCGTGGAGAGTGGAGAAAAGTGTTTTGTGAGTATAAACAATTAAATGTACACTCCAACATGTATTATTTTAATATAATTAGTTTTACAGTGCAGAAGAAATAAAACAGGCTTGCAGTTGCACTGAAAAACAAACGGTACTGACAAAGTGAAAAGAAGTCTGTGTTTTGCACGTGTTTTAATCTAAATTATTATTTTTTCAAATGAAAGCACGTCAACTCGTGTAATACATTTTATACGTGGAAAATAATAAATGTACTATAATTGTACAGATACAGTGCATTCATAGGAGCAGAAAGATTGTATGAGTTTAGGAACTGCATATTAATATATAAAATATTTTATAGGACAAATACATCTCTCCTATTTTAAATGCGTATAAAGAGCACATAACGTGGCAATTCTAAATAAAAACAAATCCATTCATTTTAACTGAACACTAATATGTTTTTATATTGCCATATTGGCATACAATTCTATTTTATATTGACATCCTCCACAAACCGTTATTCCACAATTAGCCTGCAGTAGACGTTTGCGCATTTCCATTAAGTGGTGTTTCAGGGTGCTATACAATTACAGCGATCTATTTATTCCAAAATGTTCTAGAGTATCTAGACCCTCCCCTATTGCTCTGTCAAGCTGTGTTACTTTAGCACCTTGCATAAGGGAGTTATTCATCCCACTGTTAGCTCACGCCTTTTCAAGTGCAGCTGCACACAACAACTCTCTGCTTTTAGCCAGCGGACAGTACGAGGCTTAATATCCGTTGATACTTACTTGATATGTTTAGCCTTTCCTAAAGAACTTTACTGTGGATACAATACACGGTAATATCGAAGGTTTACGACTTTACACTATCCCCTCCTGCAATTGATCACAAGATGTTAAGTTAATATGTAATTCTTTAACGGGTAGACCAGCGTCTCATTCCCAGATTATCCTATAATGTTGCATAGAAATGATCCTCTCCCAAAACCTGATTGTTTACACAGTAAAGACCACGGGTAGTCTAATTTATAAATGTGAATAGGCAAGTCAATTGTAAGATAAAGCCAATGATAGCATTTTTTTTGTTTGTTTTGTTCATTATCAGTACTGTAGTATAGATAAACTGCTTTTATCTGTAGAGGGGTATGTATTATCAATTGCAAACAAGCACTCCCTATTCGAGCACAAACCATATGTGTCTGTCAGTGCAGTAGTAGTTTTTTGTCGACGTGCAGTATTCAGCTGTACCACGCGCACAATGTTCATTTTCTGCACCTGCTGTTGACGAACTGCATCTGAATATGGGTACCGTATAACAAATCATTATTCCGTTTCCCTGAATTCATCTGCAGTGCCGCCTCCTGGACAGAAATGTCTCCAATGCAAACTGCAATAGAAGCTCGCAGTCTGTTCGTGCATCTTCTCACTAAAAGCTGGAGAGGACCGGAGCGCAGAGAAAGCGGCATGGCTGGGAGAGTACTTCTGAGCCCAAACACCTTAATCCTCCTCGGGGTCCTTTTGACTGGGACCTGTGCGGCAGGGGGAGGCGGGGGACCAGGGCTGCTCGGGGAGGAGAGCTACAGAGAGAACGACATGGATAGCCCGTGCGAAGTGAAGACAGTAACGGTGTCCACCCTGCCTGTTCTTCGGGAGAATGAGTTCAGTTTTACCGGGGGAGGTGCAGGGAGCTTAGCTGGAGGAGGAGGGGAGTCCCGGCTTCTGCTTTTCGTCAGGACCGACCTTCCCGGGCGGATCTCGGTATTGGATGACCTGGACAACACCGCTCTACCTTACTTCACACTGGGTAATTATAGGAAATGTATGACGTTACTGTCTGTACTACAGTATTTACAAGTTAAACTGCCTTTACAGTGGTAATTTCTAATCCTATACCAGTCAGAAAAAAATGATTGGGAATTTGCAGAAAACACACACACGCCTATGATATATATATATAGATATATATATAATATATATAGTATATATATATATAGATTATAATATATAATATATATATATACCTTGATTGTTTGTTCACATTATTTTCTTTAGTTGATTTGATTATACATATACTGTAGTTGTTGTAAATGCATTTATACATTTTTTTAATAGTATCTTCTAGTCTTTATTGGCACCCCTATGGAAAATGTATTCTAGGTAGAGCAAGTTACTCACCTAGTTTTAGAAGAATCTGCTGCTTGGTTTCGATTTAGTGTTCACGTCTGAGCTGCACACATACAGCCAGCACTATACGGGGGGGTTGTTCTTTTTTTTTTTTTTTTAAAGCATACTCGTATATATATATATATATATATATATATATATATATATATATATATATATATATATATATATATATATATATATATATATATATACCGCCGTATATAGTCGTCTTTACACATAGATAAATTAATAGTGTATCTCATCCCAGATTAATCTATATATATTTAGAACAACGTGTATGCTACAATCCAGATATAAAACATGTCTTAATGCGTCGCGTCTTGGCATTAAATGACCCCAAACTAAACGGATTGTTGCAAAGTAAGCTGTCACAACCTGTTTATTTATTTATTTATTAAAATACTAATTTAAATAGTCCATTTTTTATTTTAAACGGGCTGTTTTCTTGACTGGGGTAGATTATACTGTATTGAAAATCCACATTAAATTGAGCGACAGTTGATAGACGCCTATGCTGTAAATAATCTCCATGTGGCACTTTCACAATTAACCTGAGCCACCCACAAAAGACACAGAGCTAAAGCATTTAAACATACCTATTTAAACCAGGTGTCATTATGTGTTTATTTATCTGTTTATTTATTTTTATTGTGTGTGTGTGTGTGTGTGTGTGTGTGTGTGTGTGTGTGTGTGTGTGTGTGTGTGAGTGTGTGTAAATTTGCATTTTAAAGTAATAGGTTAATTCAGTGTAACCCTATGCAGGCCAGCCACTGACGCTAAACGATGTTATACATGTGAGCTAACAGACTGTAGGCTGCTTTTAAAATGGGTCAGAATATTAAAGCTGTTCAAGAAATGTAAGACAGGTTAAATCAGCTGGATCCAGAGCTTTTTTGCTGCTGTGTTCTCTGGGTTTGTGGAACTGTTGAGGTTGACATGAAGCAGGTTGAAACATTGGATGATTTTAAGTCTAATTTGAATGTGCTTTTATATAACTGGTTGTAGCTGGGGTGCAGTAATGAACACTCTTCTTTTGTTTTTTCACTTTGTACATCGCTCTGTGATGCCATGGTGTGAGGGGTGCTATATAAAACTTTATAATACATTTGGATTGTAATTTGTATTGCATTGCACAGTATGTTCAACAAGCTGGACACCTGCATTGCATTTAATTCTTAAATTTATGCTTACTTTTGCTTTTTGATTTTCAAAAATAGAATAGCATATTTGCAAGAGTGAAGTCTGTGTTATTCTCATAAAATGTTCTTCTGTAATGTTTTGCTCAAATCCATTGTGGAAATCCTAAAATACAAAAAAAAAAATTAGTAAATCTGCTGACTTGTTGTATGCTTCAGTGATCACTGTCTGCCTGGAAGTGTAACCTCAGGTTAGTCTCTATTTAATCGTGTGAAACCTTTTAAACAACAAAAGCAGCAATTAAGTTTTACAACGCAGGGTAATAGAAGACTACAATCAGAGCAGGTATCGACCTGTCACCTGCAATGCACATCTGTAACAGCAGGGTAAATCCACACTACTGGTTGAGATGTAAACAATATAAAACATTCCAGCCAAGCTTACAGTTCAGTATTGACCTGTCTAAACATCAGTGCCAGAGATTTTACCACAACATATACACTTACTATTTCCCATTTACCAAATCAAATTGACTGCAACGGCTGGTACTACATAACCTTTGCAGAACCCACTTCTGCATTTGAAGCACCAATCTTGTGTTGTATACCAGTCAGTAGCAGATGTTCTGGAAGACAATCTTGTTTAACAGTACGGCAATGTTTCATCTTGGGTGTGACTGTACGTACTTCCTTAGGTGTTCTTGGTTGTCTCTGTGTTTGGTCCATGAGAGCTTATAACTGGTAGAATTGTATTTTTTTAAACGGTCTCTGGAATACAGCTGAGTTTTATCCACAGTCTTATCAAGATGAGGCAGTGCAGGCAGGATTAAGATCAGGCGTTTTTACTCATCCTAAGTCTCATGGCTCAACACTAACCTTGGCTGCATAGATTGTGCTCTTCAAGCCCTTCATGCTTGGGACAGATTGTCTGCTTAGAATTCCTAGACCAGATCTGTTAAAACTCAAGTGTTCTCTGTATTAATAACCCTGAAGTGCTGTAATATCAATAATTGTTATTTTTTGTTACTGGCCAAGTTTGCTGCTGTTTTTCAAGCCTCATTAATAGTGAGATGTAACAATCAAATTGAATCCCTAGCAATTTCAGCCACTGTTCCTGACTGTGCAGCCTTTTCTCTCTAGTACTGTGCAATTGAGACTTTAAAGAGAGTCAGCATTTGGCTGACATGGTGTAAAGCTTTATTTTTTAAGTTGTCTGTTTGTGGTCTACCTGTGTCTCTTCAAAGTTGTACTTGTATTTATTTATATATCTTATTATTGGAGTTGTTTATAGAAACTGTTGGTATTGCATGTGTGGTGTGAATAACAGATACACAATCAATCATATAGAAGGGTACCTGGTGAAGTACCAGAATTCATATCTGTACCATGTTTGAAGCATGCCGCTGCTAGGATGCGTTTCACACAGTTGTGCACAGGTCCTGAACATGCCATTCGTGCCTGAGGATGCAGGCTGGTGAGAACCCATCTGTGAGCAGTTCTAAGCATGTATGTGTCTTTGTATCTGGTCTTTCAGGTGGGCTGTTTCCCATGCTGTTTGTTTCATAGTGTGAGGAGTGAGTGACACACTTGTTCAGGGAATACTGCTTCCGGGTCTTGGTGCCTGTTGGATTCAGCTAATGCCAGGGTTACTGATGGTAACCTGCAAAGCGGGTTTAAGGGCACCATGGGCAGCTAGGCTGATGCCGAGTTAATATGTGTGAGTGATATGTGACCTATTCTTCGAATCTATCTAAGTCCTTAGGCTGGACATTTTAAATCATAAACGGCACTTTTGAATTACTGACTGAAACTGGCTTTCATCTGCAGCTTTAATACAGTAATATAATTCTTTCAGCAACGCAAACCTTTACAGAGGTCTAGGAAAAATAACATCACTTACAACAACGGACTGAACACTCCACTCAACACAGCAGAGCCAACCATTGCCCCTATATCATTTTGGTATGACTTATTTTTATATAATGGTGCCTTTGGATTCATAAACTTACTGATAGTGGGTACCTGGGGTTGAATGCCGAGTTTAATATGTGTGATTTTTTGCCTATTCTTTTATTTCATTACAGATGTCTGATAGCTGGACAGCTAAACGCCTTTTGTACTCAGCTGGCTTTCATAAGGACGAGCTGCAAACACGGGCTGAAGATATATGGCAGTGGATCTTTAACAATATTGTTTTGTTCAAACACAGAAGAGACTATCAAGTCTATTACAAAAAGCTGTGTTTTTCTGTACACAAAAAGAAATGTGATGTTCAAGACGACACAATTAATCAAGCCAATGTTTTTTTTTTTTTTTTTTTTTTTTTTGTGGGCTCCTGAATTGATGTTGTTAGCTCTATCTGCTTATTATTATTGGCTGCTTATAAAAGTTTAATTTATATTTAGGTGTAACTGTTAATAATGCCCCAAGGTATATTCTAAACATGTTTGCATGGTTCATTGGCATTCTGCCATCTGGATTTTTTTTAACTATTGAAGGAACTTAATTACTGGTTTCAGAAGCATTCCTTTAAGCCATATAAAATTGATTTAAAAAAAAAAATATATATATTATCTGTGAGGGTGTTAAAGACCACACATATGTGCTGAGTTTGGTTTTATATGTTCCAATGTGAGGGTGTTAAAGGCCGCACGCTTGTGTGCTGAGTTTGGTTTTATATGTTCCAATGTGGGGGTGTTAAAGACCGCACGCTTGTGTGCTGAGTTTGGTTTTATATGTTCCAATGTGAAGGTGTTAAAGACTGCACGCTTGTGTGCTAAGTTTGGTTTTATATGTTCCAATGTGAGGGTGTTAAAGACCGCACGCTTGTGTGCTGAGTTTGGTTTTATATGTTCCAATGTGAGGGTGTTAAAGACCGCACGCTTGTGTGCTGAGTTTGGTTTTATATGTTCCAATGTGAGGGTGTTAAAGACTGCACGCTTGTGTGCTGAGTTTGGTTTGCCATGTTCCAATGCCAGGGCGTTAAAGACCGCACGCTTGTGTGCTGAGTTTGGTTTTATATGTTCCAATGTGAGGGTGTTAAAGACTGCACGCTTGTGTGCTGAGTTTGGTTTTATATGTTCCAATGTGAAGGTGTTAAAGACTGCACGCTTGTGTGCTGAGTTTGGTTTTATATGTTCCAATGTGAGGGTGTTAAAGACCGCACGCTTGTGTGCTGAGTTTGGTTTTATATGTTCCAATGTGAGGGTGTTAAAGACTGCACGCTTGTGTGCTGAGTTTGGTTTTATATGTTCCAATGTGAGGGTGTTAAAGACCACACGCTTGTGTGCTGAGTTTGTTTTATATGTTCCAAGTTTTGAGTTTGGTTTTATATGTTCCAATGTGAGGGTGTTAAAGACTGCACGCTTGTGTGCTGAGTTTGGTTTTATATGTTCCAATGCCAGGGCGTTAAAGACCACACGCTTGTGTGCTGAGTTTGGTTTTATATGTTCCAATGTGAGGGTGTTAAAGACCGCACGCTTGTGTGCTGAGTTTGGTTTTATATGTTCCAATGTGAGGGTGTTAAAGACTGCACGCTTGTGTGCTGAGTTTGGTTTTATATGTTCCAATGTGAGGGTGTTAAAGACTGCACGCTTGTGTGCTGAGTTTGGTCTGTCATGTTCCAATGCCAGGGCGTTAAAGACCACATGCTTATGTGCTGAGTTTGGTTTTATATGTTCCAATGTGAAGGTGTTAAAAATCTCATGCTTGTGTGCGGAGTTTGATTTTATATGTTCCAATGTGAAGGTGTTAAAGACCGCACGCTTGTGTGCTAAGTTTGGTTTTATATGTTCTAATGTGAAGGTTTTAAAAATCTCACGCTTGTGTGCGGAGTTTGGTTTTATATGTTCCATTGTGAAGGTGTTAAAGACCGCACGCTTGTATGCTGAGTTTGGTTTGTCATGTTCCAATGCCAGGGCCGTAAAGACCACACGCTTGTCTGCTGAGTTTGGTTTTATATGTTCCAATGTGAGGGTTTTAAAGACCTCACGCTTATGTGCTGAGTTTGGTTTGTCATGTTCCAATGTGAAGGTGTTAAAGACAGCACGCTTGTGTGCTGAGTTTGGTTTTATATGTTCCAATGTGAAGGTGTTAAAGACTGCACGCTTGTGTGCTCAGTTTGATTTTATATGTTCCAGTGTGAGGGTGTTAAAGACCGCACGCTTGTGTGCTGAGTTTGGTTTTATATGTTCCAATGTGAGGGTGTTAAAGACCGCACGCTTGTGTGCTCAGTTTGATTTTATATGTTCCAGTGTGAGGGTGTTAAAGACCCCACGCTTTTGTGCTAAGTTTGGTTTTATATGTTCCAATGTGAAGGTGTTAAAGACCGCATGCTTGTGTGCTGAGTTTGGTTTGTCATGTTCCAATGCCAGGGCGTTAAAGACCACACGCTTGTGTGCTGAGTTTGGTTTTATATGTTCCAATGTGAAGGTGTTAAAGACCGCACGCTTGTGTGCTGAGTTTGGTATTATATCTTCCAATGTGAAGGTGTTATAGACTGCACGCTTGTGTGCTCAGTTTGATTTTATATGTTCCAATGTGAGGGTGTTAAAGACCGCACGCTTGTGTGCTGAGTTTGGTCCTATATGTTCCAATGTGAAGGTGTTAAAGACCGCACGCTTGTGTGCTGAGTTTGGTTTTATATATTCTAATGTGAAGGTGTTAAAGACTGCACGCTTGTGTGCTGAGTTTGGTTTTATATGTTCTAATGTGAAGGTGATAAAAATCTCACGCTTGTGTGCTGAGTTTGGTTTTATATGTTCCAGTGTGGGGGTGTTAAAGACCGCACACTTGTGTGCTGAGTTTGGTTTGTCATGTTCCAGTGCCAGGGCGTTAAAGACCACACACTTGTGTGCTGAGTTTGGTTTTATATGTTCCAATGTGAGGGTGTTAAAGACCACACGCTTGTGTGCTGAGTTTTGTTTTATATGTTCCAATGTGAGGGTGTTAAAGACCTCACACGTATGTGCTGAGTTTGGTTTGTCATGTTCCAATGCCAGGGCGTTAAAGACCACACGCTTGTGTGCTGAGTTTGGTTTTATATGTTCCAATGTGAGGGTGTTAAAGAGCGCACGCTTGTGTGCTGAGTTTGGTTTTATATGTTCCAATGTGAAGGTGTTAAAGACAGCACGCTTGTGTGCTGAGTTTGGTTTTATATGTTCCAATGTGAGGGTGTTAAAGACCGCACGCTTGTGTGCTCAGTTTGATTTTATATGTTCCAGTGTGAGGGTGTTAAAGACCCCACGCTTGTGTGCTGAGTTTGGTTTTATATGTTCTAATGTGAAGGTGTTAAAAATCTCACGCTTGTGTGCGGAGTTTGGTTTTATATGTTCCAATGTGAGGGTGTTAAAGACCGCACATGTGTGCTGAGTTTGGTTTTATATGTTCCAATGTGAAGGTGTTAAAGACCGCACGCTTGTGTGCTGAGTTTGGTTTTATATGTTCCAATGTGAAGGTGTTAAAGACCGCACGCTTGTGTGCCGAGTTTGGTTTTATATGTTCTAATGTGAAGGTGATAAAAATCTCATGCTTGTTTGCTGAGTTTGGTTTTATATGTTCCAATGTGGGGGTGTTAAAGACCGCACATGTGTGCTGAGTTTGGTTTTATATGTTCCAATGTGAAGGTGTTAAAGACCGCACGCTTGTGTGCTGAGTTTGGTTTTATATTTTCTAATGTGAAGGTGTTAAAAATCTCACGCTTGTGTGCGGAGTTTGGTTTTGCCAGCATTTTTTAACTGTAATATTTTGCTGTATGGGTCCAAAGTGTGGCCCAAAATTTGATCGGTGATGTATGCAGCGAATGAAAACTTATGTCAAGGTCTCTCATCGGTATCTATTTTTAACTGTGACATTCCAAATATATCGTAACATCTCAGCATCATAGCACTAAGTATAAACAACTGAGTCATTCAGACGAAGAATTTTAGAGATAGTACCTAATTTTCAATTTTTAAATGCTTGAAACAATGTTTGAGTATGTCAAGCATATTTACCTTTCTGTGGGTGCGGTATAAGCAAATATCTACTGTAGTTCATAAAGACTCTTTCAGAACCAGATTCATGGCTTAATCCCATCTCTGCTAGAATTGTACATTTATATATGGTTTTTCATCTCACATATTGAACTGAGCAGTGATTGTACAATCCAGGGTCTCATTACTGTAGCACTCTCATGCTGTTATTTGTTTCTCATTAAGTAACATGGTGACAAGAAACCAACACCAATCTAGAACAGGTTCATGAATATGAAGCTGCATATTCTTTAAACAATGTTAGGGTGTGAAAACCTGGAAAATAATTTGACAGAAGCAACACGTTTCATTTCTGAATACAACAATCGTGAAAAGAAAGGTCATATATCTTGATACGTCATCACCGGTAGTTCTACTCCACGAAATGGTTTTTAAATCACATATAAATACAATTTACTGTTGTTATGAATATAAATTCAGCCACCTCACACTGAAGTGCAGCCTTAAGATAAACTATTGATTAATGATCACATTGTCGTATCACACATTGTACAAAATAGTCCATTTGGACCATTACATGTGTCTTGCACACTTAGTCTTAATGCCTCATTGTGTGGCTCTAGCATTTGGTTACAAATTTACACATTGTCTGGGACTGCAGTCTCTGTCTGCCGTCTGATTTTGTTGGTATGTTGTCTGATCTCATTATCTATCTGTGACAGAACTTACTTGTGGATACACTGTTTTTGTAATTGACTTTCAAATTGATTTCAAAATTCAGTCTCAGAAGCCAGTAAAAGACAGCATATTTCTTGTCAGTAGCTGTACAGTATCAATTTGTGCGTATGTTTTATATGGCAGCTTATCAGAGCCAAGGTTTGTGCTTTTCACTGAAAACTGAATGATTTGGCAGATTGAAGATTAAAAAGAATTAAACTCTTTGAGCGTTGTGTACATGTCTCCCTTGTGCTGCAGGTGCTGTACATTCATTTCAATCGTGTGTCTACTTCAAACCATCCTTTTACAAGAGCTTTCTTCATGGGTGCTGTGTGAGTCAGTCGAGCAGAAAGCCTTCGGACTGCAACCACAACTTGAGTCCTTAGACAGTATCTCATTAAAACAAGAGATTGGAAAACAACAAGAAATGTCAACAGTAACAGAATATGGAGCAATTTTATTTTAAAGCAACTACATCCATTCTCTCAGAATGTCAAAATGTGTCCAACTATTCCCATACCACGCAATATAACAAACAGAAAGCACCACAGCTGCACGTGGCTGTCATTTCTTTTTCATGCAGTTCAGGTTAACTGAAAACAGTTACATTAAATAAGAAAAGCAGGCTAAATCCAGGACAATAGCCATGTGATCATATAATGTCATGTAAAACAGGAAGCCTTCATTAAGTAACAGACTTGCTGTGGTTATCCCAGGCTCAGTGCTGGCAATGCAGGCTTAGCTCTGAGAAGCAGCACAGTGGATATTGTGTAGACTGTGGAATATTCAATCAGCCACTAGGAGGAACATTTGAACACCAAACTTAAGCCCTATTTCGAAGCAAGTGCAACATTTTCTGAGAGGAAGAAGAAAATGACAACAGTGTAAAATAACAAGAACGAACTTGGTTACACTGCAACTTAAATCAAGCAGTGCAATTGTTGTGCTTAATAATTTTTTTCTAGTTCTGTTCCGTTAAATGTAATTTATTCCAGACTGAAAATTTCACCTGCTCCATTATATATTCCATTAGCCTTGATTTCTCACATCCCTTGGTCAGATGTTTTGAAATTACCTTTTAATTTGAACTTGCAGTCTAAGGTACATGCAATATGATCACATCAGAGAGTAAAGGGGAACTACATGTACTGTGTGAAGTGTTCAAAGGATGCTATCCAGAACAAACAGGGTGAATAATTGTCCTTCTATTTTTTCTGCGTCTTTCATTTTCTATTTCCAAATGTTATTTCCCTCTAGTGTTGAAACACTTGAAGTTCCCAAGGGCCTATTGACCTTTGTATTGTTCTAACGAGTGGCCTTACTGACTTCTAATTAGGTGTTAATTTGACACTGTGCCTACTCTGGCTATGACAGGGATAGAAACACTAGCAAGAAATAAACTGTTTTGCACACTGCGTCGTGGAAATTGATTGTCCCTCTGTGACAGGGTGAGGTGTCCCCTCTTACATTATAATGTAAATCTCGACTGTCCATTGGATTCATATATGGATCATTGAGCGCCACAATATGGCTCTTTTCATTTAGAAGTGAATGCTGGGAAATGTGAATTGGCCAATCAATGAATCCATTTAGTTAATTGAGGTCTGACTGCAAAGGCTGGCAGCTATAAATAAGACAGCTGCATGCCTAGTCAGGCTGGCTGGCTTTAGGCACAGTTTGTACATTTACAGAAACTGTTTCAGCACAAGGACAAGCACTATCAAAGCCAACTGTTAATAAAAGGATCTGTGTTGAGATAAGTTATGCAGCTAGAGAGATTGCCCTCATCTGTATGTACCTGGAGGTTAAATGTCTAAGAGATACAAATGGCAAAATCATAGATGAAGAATAGCAAATATATTAAATGACTTTTCACAAGTTATTACAAAGGAGGATACGGACAACATGCCCCACATGTCATCCAGTTCCTATCCAGTTTTAAATAACTTTAGCATAACTGAGGCAGAAGTGTTAAAGGGACTAGGAGCTCTTAAAATAAACAAATCCCCTGGGCCAGATGAGATCCTCCCAATAGTACTCAAAGAAATGAAAGAAGTTGTTTACAAACCACTAACCAAGATCATGCAGCAGTCTCTTGACACAGGAGTGGTACCGACAGACTGGAAAATTGCAAACGTAATACCGATCCACAAAAAGGGAAACAAAACTGGACCAGGTAACTACAAACCAGTAAGCCTGACTTCTATTATATGCAAACTTATGGAAACTATAATAAGATCCAAAATGGAAAATTACCTATATGGTAACAGGGTCCTGGGAGACAGTCAACATGGTTTTAGGAAAGAGAGATCGTGTCTAACTAACTTGCTTGATTTTTTTGAGGATGCAACATCAATAATAGATAATTGCAAAGCATATGACATGGTTTATTTAGATTTCCAGAAAGCTTTTGACAAAGTCCCGCACAAAAGATTAATTCTCAAACTGAACGCAGTTGGGATTCAAGGAAACACATGTACATGGATTAGGGAGTGGTTAACTTGTAGAAAACAGAAAGTACTGATTAGATGAGTGTGGCAGAGCAAAGCGCTGCCATTTAGAAATTGGCAGGGATGGGGTTAATTTCCCCTACCTGCCTGGGTTTATTATGTTCAGGTGGCTGGGGTTGATTAGTTGATTAAATGATTAACTTAATTAACGATCAATCAGCGCCCAGCCACCTGACATAAAAGGAGGCCTCTGCTTCCTCATTTGGGAGGAGGGAGCTGAGGAAGCAGGTTGGTGTTGGTGTTGGTGTTGGTGTTGGTGTTGTGTTGGTGTTGGTGTTGGTGTTGGTGTTGGTGTTGGTGTTGGTGTTGGTGTTGGTGTTGGGTTGGTGTTGGTGTTGGTGTTGGTGTTGGTGTTGGTGTTGGTGTTGGTGTTTCTTTATTTTGCCCTTGTGCACTTTCATTTTTGTGTTTATTTATAATAAAATGTGTATTTTTTGAACTGCAGTCTGTCTCTGGTCCTCTGTCCACCCACCAGCCTGCCACAAGGAGAAACCTCAGAATGGAGTGTGGTAACCAGTGGAGTACCACAGGGATCAGTATTAGGCCTTCTGCTATTCCTAATCTACATTAATGTATTTAGATTCTGGTATAGTAAGCAAACTTGTTAAATTTACAGACGACACAAAAATAGGAGGAGTGGCAAACACTGTTGCAGCAGCAAAGGTCATTCAAAATGATCTAGACAAGATTAAGAACTGGGCAGACACATGGCAAATGACATTTAATAGAGAAAAGTGTAAGGTACTGCATGCAGAAAATAAAAATGTGCATTATAAATATCATATGGGAGATACTGAAATTGGAGAAGGAATCTATGAAAAAGACCTAGGAGTTTTTGTTGACTCAGAAAATGTCTTCATCTAGACAATGTGGGGAAGCTATAAAAAAGGCCAACAAGATGCTTGGATACATTGTGAAAAGTGTTGAATTTAAATCAAGGGAAGTAATTTTAAAACTGTACAATGCATTAGTAAGACCTTGTCTTGAATATTGTGTTCAGTTCTGGTCACCTTGCGATAAAAAAGATATTGCTGCTCTAGAAAGAGTGCAAAGAAGGGAGACCAGAATTATTCCAGGCTTAAAAGGCATGTCATATGCAGACAGGCTAAAACAATTGAATGTATTCAGTCTTGAACAAAGAAGACTATGCTCGACCTAAGTCAAGCATTCAAAATTCTAAAAGGTATTGACAATGTCGACCCAAGGGACTTTTTCGACCTAAAAAAAGAAACAAGGACCAGGGGTCACAAATGGAGTTTAGACAAAGGGGCATTCAGAACAGAAAATAGGAGGCACTTTTTTACACAGAGAATCGTGAGGGTCTGGAATCAACTCCCCAGTAATGTTGTTGAAGCTGACACCCTGATATCCTTCAAGAAGCTGCTTGATCAGATTCTGGGATCAATAAGCTACTAACAACCAAACGAGCAAGATGGGCCGAATGGCCTCCTCTCGTTTCTAAACTTTCTTACGTTCTTATGTATTTGTGTCCGGGGACGCATGAATGCATTTCAATTACAGTAGGAAACGTTGTGAAATGATCAAGAATACATTATTGTTATTATGTAAATGTAATCATAAATGTAGGTTTGAATCCTCATCAACATCTACTTATTTACAGTACATCATTTAAGAAATATGCATATCTCAACAATAGTACCTGACGACATCTAATAAACAGCATCAAATCTAATACCAATATACATTAATTACCACTCCAAAAAAACAAAAAAAATATATATTCTTTTAAAAAACACAAAATAGTAGTACCAAAAAGCATTGCTCATGGAGATACACATTGAGGCTTATTGCCTCAGAATAGATCAATATGATGTTGGGATTTGTTTCTGTATTTATGACTCATTTTTCATTTTTAAAAGAAGCTACAGGCCTTTCAATCAAAGTACTTTTTGTTAAGACCTGACTGAATCTTGATTGAGTAATCCGACTTGTTGGTCTGAAACAGTAATCCCTGTATCAAAGTGGGTGTTTGAGAAATGCCTTGGATATTGGTTTGCTGTAAACGCTGTACAGATTATAACTAAAGGTATGCTTCTTTATATATATATATATATATATATATATATATATATATATATATATATATAGATAAAACATTTTTTTCTAGCTGTGTTTGCAGAGTATTGATTGGAAATTAAATTGCTTATCGATAGAGATATAAAATAATCCTGTTTGTTTGTTTTTATTACTTG
The DNA here is from genome assembly GCF_017654505.1 of Polyodon spathula. NCBI lineage: Eukaryota > Metazoa > Chordata > Actinopteri > Acipenseriformes > Polyodontidae > Polyodon > Polyodon spathula. Next base: position 2,716,818 of record NC_054567.1, on the reverse strand, counting down.
AAAAACACGATCACATATGGAAGTGAAAGTGAAAATACACACTCACATTGTAGCATTCATTGGAAGATGCAGGAACAAGAGTGCAGTATTTACTTGTGTGTGTTTCTCCTTACTGTTTTAGTGTTAGAAATATGACTCGTTCAAAATAAACTTTGATTTCAAATGTTTTAAGTGTGCAACACATCGTTTGATGGAGTAAAAAGAAAGGTTTATTAGTCAATCTGTCTTTTAATCGATTTTTTTAAGTCGGCACAAATGCCATTTTTAAGGCAAGTCGTTTGGGTAGGAATATACGACAGTGCATATGTTACTGGAGATATTATTACAGTTTAAATTAAGAACATTCCCAGTATGGAATACAACTTTTTACAGATCATGTCATGCTTGACCAGCAGCAGAACAGCAATAAAAAACATGCACTGTTATTGCTGAGTGCTTTTAAACCTTTGTTCAGCCAGATCTTTGAGAAAAACATACCAGGGTTTAATTGTTTTATTTGGTAAATAAATATTTCTTGCCAAGTTTTGTCCTGTGAATTATCAGCAAGTTATGATAAGTGATAGTTAAGGGTTAATGTTTACGGTCATGTTACTACAGTGGAAGGATGTGCAGATTTGTGATTTACCGTTCTGTAAGTCGTACCTCAGCTGTAGTAATAGAAGCTCAGGATAAAGTCGGGTGCTTTACATTGACCTCTTTATAGGATGTTACTAGCAGTAAGAGCTGCCCTTGTGGTTTGCAACATACACAATTAAGGGTTTCTATGCACAGGTCTATTGGTCCAACATTAGTCTAGTGGACACCCCACTTTTTTTATCCATGACAGCAGCTCTGGTTTCAAATAATTTATCTTACGACTAGGGTTGCCAGCTTTCTATTTTTCCAAAACCGAACAAAAGCAGCAGTACGATCAAAATGATGGTGAGAGGGTTCGTGGTCTGGCTCATGCTGATCACAACACCTGATAATACAAGCTAAGCGATCCGGGGGGAGGCTGTCTGTGATTTTTTTTTTTTTTTTTTAAATAATAGATGCTCGGTAATCGGATCCTGTTACGAGTGAATGGCAAAATAACGCAGAATACAGAATACAAATTTCAGTGTAGTTCTCAAACTTAACAGTGGACTGGCTCAGCAAGAAAGGAAATACCCAAATGGCAAGGAACAGTAAATAAGCAAGATTCGCAAGAACAAGACTTTTGCTGTCCGATCAATGGTTCTAACCATACACGGTACAAATTCCGTTAAAAAAAACGGATGTCCGGTCCAAAACAGTTGGAAACCCTACTTATGACTTGTTAATTAAAAATAAACTCGGAGGTATACAATTAAACTGACCAACAGGTATTACAGATCACCATGGCTGAAAACCGGTGGGGATATATATATAATTTCCCTTTCATTCTGGCAATACAGCATATAGGGGATCAGGTGCTCAGATTTCTGACCCAATTCATCTGGCATGTGTGCCTTTTCTTTTAATTTACAATGGCGTAAGAGGAGAGGAAGGATGCCACTCTGCACTGACAATACAGTATACCTGGAGCACTCTGCACTGATAATACAGTATACCTGCACACTCTGCACTGTTAATACAGTATTCCTGAATGTCACAGAGATGGCCGAAGTGGACGGCGTCAGAACCAGGAAAAGGAATGAAATACACAGACAGGACAGATGAATTGAAATGATGATGGTGCTTGCTTCCGCCGGTTTATTGCAAAATAAAAGGGTTTAACAAACAAACAGAAACAGGACACTGCACTTTACGCCAAAATAACTAGACAAACAAAAACGGATTATACTTAACAAAACACGGTGCACGGACAGACACACTAACAAACACAGTGAGCAGATAAATACAAGTATCGTGCTGGTCCCACCAGCACGCAATAGCAATTGAAATTATAACGCTCCTACTCTCTCTCCTGTTCTCCACTCACCGAACACCCAACCCAGAGTGAGTGAAAACATGCTGCTTTTATGCAGCTGTACCGAGACTCAATTGCTAATCAATCATTCAATTGGAGTCTCGGTACAACTGCACGTGAATTAATAAAGTGCAATTCCCCATGGTCACATATTATTACATTTTACTTGCACGTGAAGTGTTGTGCAATCCTCGTGCCTAAATACAAATATACATTTTAAACACTTGTGTTACACAAACCCGTTTATATCCCGTGAACCAATGACTATACACCAACATTTAACACACCACATGCAACATATAACAGATAATATACACAGGCACAAGGATTGCACAGCACTTCACGTGCAAGTAAAATGTAATAATATGTGACCATGGGGAATTGCACTTTATTAATTCACGTGCAGTTGTACCGAGACTCCAACTGAATGATTGATTAGAGGTCGAGTCTCGGTACAGCTGCATAAAAGCAGCATGTTTTCACTCACTCGGGGTTGTGTGTTCGGTGAGTGGAGAATGGGATAGGAGACGGAGGTAATAATTGTGATCATAAATAATAGAAGTAAAATATCTGCTCACCGTGTTTTGTTTAGTGTTAGTCTGTTTTGTTTGTCTCTTTTGTTTGGGCGAATGTGCCGTGTCCTGTATTTTTGTTTGTTACAACCATTTTATTTTCTGTTCTATTTATTTATTAAAGGCTGACCGAAAACATTTGCTCAGCTCCACCAAACTCCACCTCTCTGTTGCTTATTTCCTGGCTCTGGTCTGACGTCACCCACTCCGGCCGTCTTTGTGACCAGCTAGAGTGAATGAGTGACAGCAGCAACACACAGCTCCATGTATGTTACTGGGAAAGTTACTGATTCTCCCCAAACTGTTGTTTCTTCAGCTTCTGAAGAATAAATGGCCTTCAGCTGACTAACTGAGTGCTTTCATTTTATTTACCACCAACACAACGCAAAGTATTGCTTGATTTATAATATTCAGTTGCAATTGCCATCTCAGTTATTATACTGAATATTAAGTATACAATATTCAGCCAACATAATACGTGGATGTAGGAAAATAAGGGATACACTTCCATTGCTTTATCTGTGGACAGTATTGTATATTTGTGGGTGCTTGTTAAAGAGTAAAAGCCATTGCACACTGGAGCCGATCATGCATCCGATTTTAACATGTGTCTAAGAAGAAAAAAACGATCATGTGCATTCCCTATTGCTCCTTGCACACTGAGTCCGTAATTGTTGTACAACACTGAAGCATCAATTTTGGAATCGAAACAAGTGTGATTTGATTCGATTTGACGTGCGTTTCAAAATTACATTGACCAATGAAAAATTATTGGGAAGACACATGGATTCTTGCATTTCCTGTTTTTGAGTTCAGCATGGCTGGAGAATAGAGTTGGCCGTGGCGCTGGAGCCCTGGGGCCTTCTCTGAGGCCTGGAGCGGAGCAGAGGTTGCCAGCTTTCTGAGCTGAGCTCCGGATCCAGAGCCGAGCTGGAGCTGGGGATGCTAGAGCTGGAGCAGAGCTGGAGCTGGGGATGCTGGAGCTGGGTGACTGGAGCGCTCCAGAGCATGGCGCTGAGGATGCTGGAGCTGGGTCACTGGAGCGCTCCAGAGCATGGAGCTGGGGATGCTGGAGCTGGGTCACTGGAGCGCTCCAGAGCATGGAGCTGGGGATGCTAGAGCTGGGGATGCTGGAGCTGGGTCACTGGATTGCTCCAGAGCATGGAGCTGGGGATGCTAGAGCTGGGGATGCTGGAGCTGGGTCACTGGAGCGCTCTGGAGCATGGAGCTGGGGATGGCAGAGCTGGGTCACTGGAGCACTCCGGAGCATGGAGCTGGGGATGCCGGAGCTGGGGGTGCTGGAGCTGGGTCACTGGAGCGCTCCAGAGCATGGAGCTGGGGATGCTGGAGCTGGGGGTGCTGGAGCTGGGTCACTGGAGCGCTCCAGAGCATGGAGCTGGGTATGCTGGAGCTGGGGATGCTGGAGCTGGGTCACCTGCCTTTCACATTAACAAATCCTTCTTGAATTATTCAGTTCAAACATTTAAATTAACAAAATAAATGAGTATATAAAATACCAAAATGTAAATTCAGAAGTACTTTAATGTACATAATATTTCTGTTGAATATGGAACTAGAATCATGAAAACAAAGTAGACAATGCATATTTTTTTTAATAATCCCTGCCATTGCTACTTGCACAGCCTAATTTGGACTTGTTTTATTGATAGCCAGAAGTAAATAGAGGACCAAGAGTGGCTGTGTTGATCTTCTGTTTTATTTATATACAGTAATCCCTCACCAACCACGGAGGTTACATTCTTGAAAACCCCCGCAGTTGGTAAATACTAGATCTTATGGGAAATAGAGGGTTAGGTTCTCCACGGCCGCAGTTACACTTATCAAAGCCTATCTAAGTTGCATTTTCCTTCACTAAACACAAATGAAAAACACAGCAACATAAAAACAATGCAAATACTATAACACACTGGGTAATGTGACATGTATAAAGTAATAAAATTATAACATAATAAAAAGTAATGTTTTATTTACCTTGAATCCTTAGAGTTGAAGGCCAGGGTGTTGTTGACTGGTGACAATTGTGCTAAGTTAACACGGAGCAACATAGAGTAACGCATAATACTATGACTAGTACACGAGACAAAGCGAGCTGGAGCAGAGGGTCTCCATCAGCTCTGGAGCCAGCCTTGAGCTCCATCAGCTCTGGATCCAGCCTTGAGCTGGAGCAGGGGGTCTCCATCAGCTCTGGATCCAGCCTTGAGCTGGAGCAGGGGGTCTCCATCAGCTTTGGAGCCAGACAGGAGCAAGGGGTCTCCATCAGCTCTGGAGCCAGCCTGGAGCTGGAGCAGGGGGTCTCCATCAGCTCTAAAGCCAGGCAGGAGCTGGAGTAGGAGGTCTCCGTCAGCTCTGGAGCCAGAGTGGAGCTGGAGTAGGAGGTCTCCGTCAGATCTGGGGCCAGACAGGAGCTGGAGCAGGGAGTCTCTTTCAGCTCTGGAGCCAGCCTGGAGCTGGTGCAGGGGGTCTGCATCAGCTCTGGAGCCAGTCTGGAGCTGGAGCAGGGGGTCACCATCAGCTCTGGAGCTAGCCTAGAGCTGGAGCAGGGGGTCTGAGCTGGAGCTAGCAAGCTGGAGCATGACCAACCCTACTGGAGAAGCTTATTCTCTGTGTAGCTAACCATGAGGAACTGTATACTATAACCATTATTATTAGTAGCTCCTCAAACCTGAATTACTGACATTCTGAAATAAACTGTGAACCGTTTGTTGTCCAATTTGAGCTCCTGTATCAGCCTGTGATTCTCCCCATGGCTTTACACTTCTTTAATATTGGGTGCATCCAATATTGCCGTTTTTGCATCTTCATCATCGCTGCTGGAGCTGGTTGAAGATACCTCTGCCTTTTTTTTCTGGTGTGGTTTTAATGCATCCAATGTACAAATCATCTTGACTGATGAGTTTTCGGATGAGGGATGATAAGTGACGTATCGGATCCAGTGTACAATGGCCTTAAAGGGCTTTTCCCCACTGGATCTGTTCCATCATGCGTTTTTAACGTGCATAATTATGATGTCAATTAATTAAACAAGCATGTACATTCCCTATTGCACCTTACAGACTGAGTCTGTAATTGTACGCACGGTGGCGATGTGTCAATTTTGGAATTTTGGAATGTATACATTTTGGATTTTATCTTTTTTGACGTGCGTTAAAAATGGCATTGACCAATGATAATCAGTTGGGAAGACACATGGTTTTTGTGTTTTCCAAAATGGAAAACCTAATTGTATGTGCCGCCAAACAAAAATGACTGTATGATAAACAACAAAGATTACAAAAACATAGGGAAAGACACTGCCGTGGACTTCTGCATGAATGGTATGTATTATAAAACATGAAAATATGAATTAATCGCATATATAAACATGTTGGTTGTTTCCAGTATAGGTTATAACAATATACTTTTTATTTTAATTATAGTATATTCGCAGAATCACATGTACAGAAAGACAGACTCCCCCATGCAGTATATACACAGAATCACATGTAGAGAAAGACAGTATATGTACAGAATCACAGGTACAGAAAGACAGTATATCCACATAATCAAATGGTCTCAATACCCTACAGTATATTAAATCATTTTAATGCCAAGTTTCATCATAATTGCAGATGCAGTTTTTCCACATATATGGAGAAATAAGTGTTGCATACTATACATGCGACTGCCTCCACTACAGTATATCGTGGTTATAAAACTGGAGGTTAGGTTCTGAGTACTGCAGTTTAGTTTAAATAATTTCTCCACAAACAAAAAAGAGAAAAAAAAGGGGGAATTGAACATGCTTGTGGAACTGTGGATGAAGGGGATGATTCATTTTTTCAATGAAGCTGTGCTCATAAGTGTTAAGAGACGGTTGATACAAAATGTGAGGTGAAGTGAGTGAGTTATTTTGTTTCTTAAAAGAAGACATTTAAACCCTGTAGGGGAACACGCTTTATCAGACTTGATTATTCTTCCTCCCGCTTTTAGACACAGTGCTGGGACAGATATTTGCATTACGGAAACGTATTTAAAAGTTACCATGTTCATGTTTACCAGAAGTATGGAACATAATTCACGTTTGTATACCAGAGAAATACTAAGCCTTAAACCTGTGAGATCCACCCATGTTTCATGTGGGGTCAGTTGCCTCTGTTATTTTGAGTATTGTGCTGCACACGGCATGGCTAAATGGCAGTGAGTGGTCATACAGGGGCCTGAAGTTGCACGACCCTTTAGAGGTTTACCACAGTGAGGTTGCAGTCCACCCCTGCTTACCCCATGGTTATACTGTGCATTTACCATAGTTATTTACCACTATTATTTAGCATATGTTTTAATTAATGTTACCATACCACTCTGGGCTTCACAATTCTTACCTATGCTATACCATGCTTTCATCTCCTGTGTTACATAGGACCCAGGCTAATGGGTGTGTAAAGCTTGAATAAACACAGTCTCCGCACATCATCTGATTTGTCATTTCAAAAATATATCATGCAAAGGAAACCATTGCTTAAATGCCACCTGGAGTAAATAACACACAATCCACTGCACAGAAAGTGTGCTTAACAGGGGTTGTCTGTTGTCCACCTAATTCTGAGATCAAATATTAAATATTTGTTTAAATAAAAAAGAGTCAAACATAAAAATCCCAAGTTTCTCCGAGCACTAGTGCTGTATAACTTCATACCATGTAAGACATAGCAAACAATTTAACTAGTATTAGTAGGCATGTCCACTAAAAAAATAAATAAAAGAGTCAAATCCTTTCTGTTGGAACACTGCCTCTCCCAGAGGAAAAGTGCTGAAAGAAATGTGCTCTTTGTGGGAAGGAGATCCAGCCAAGAGATCCAGCCATGGTCTCAAGGGTGAATAGAGAGTGTCAGCAGAGAACGCTTAATCACTCTGCGATTCCCATCAGAGACTGTGGGGTATGGTAAATACACAGGGGCACCTGATGCTACAATGTTTAGTGTCAGACTGTTGCTTAGCAGTGCAAGTTCAATCAAGTCAAAGAGCCTGTAAAACGCTTTTAAATAGTTTCTTTCATGGGCTTCTTAATATGCTGAAGGATGCATGAGTAATGGGCGGCATGATCTAAACCCTGTACTTGGACCTGTTAAGACTTGAGTAAGAAGTGAGCCCTCTTCACTTCTGATTGGGGGTTGACAGTGAAAACCAGCTGCAGACTAAAGGATTGATTGCTGTAATTTACATTCTTTGTTCAAACAATGCTCTGGAATTAAAGGCAAGGGAGGGTTACTGTTTCGTCGAGGCAGTATTGGAAGCACTTTGCAGAACAGCGTGCAGTATCCAATTAATTTATTTTATATGATCGTGAGTTTCAGCTTCTGTTACATCACTTTCCTAGATGCTGAATAAAATAAAAATGGTGGCGCTGCCATACCGATTAGTCTTGGTACGGCAGTGCTATGTATAATCTTGAGATATGCAAACAAGATGATTGATGTGTCTTGCTGCAAGTTGCATCATCAAAATGACCAGGTTGGGTGTGAGAATGAGTGCTAATGTGAACAGGAACATTGGTGCTTATCTGACTTGGAATTGGGTTTTTTGTTTGGTTTTAGTTGTAATGCTGAATGAAATGTTGCTTCTTAAAATTAGACCTGGTAAATTATATTTCAATGTTAAATTAACACGACTATACATTCAAAGTCAGTATTAGGACATGTAACAGTATGAACAGAATAGTATAGTACAAGTATGCCAGTAACAACATCCCCTGCTACAGCTGTAAATACAGAACTAGAGCTGCAGGTATGCCAGTAACAGCATCCCCTGCCACAGCTGTAAATACAGAACTAGAGCTGCAAGCATGCCAGTAACAGCATCACCTGCTACAGCTGTAAATACAGAACTACAGTTGCAGGTAATGACCATGATGTATGTCAACAGTACAGAATAATCTAGAATGCAGAATGGCAAGGAATAGATTCATGAAAAGCAGACAAGGTGTTGGTATCATGACTTGTAGTATGCGGAATGACTTCCTGTGTTCTCAAGATGCATGTAAAAATGTAAGTTAGACATTCAGACAGACACCCCCATATATACCTGTGGCAAAGTGGTTGGTAGGAGGAACGGGTGTAGCGGTGATGCGGTGCAGGAGTGACGGGCAGACAACGATAATCCAGTGAAAAGTGCTTTATTGCTTTTCCACGTCTGGTGACCGAAAAAGAAAACAATCCCCGGCAATACACAACGATGTGTAAAGCTCTGGGATAACAGAAACAGGGCACAATCCCGAACAAAGATAAACAGACTGTCACCAGTCCTGGGTGAGTGCAGTCATGAGGGTGGGTGGTGTGCAGGGGTGCTCCGGACAGTGCTGACCCTTTGCGACAGCTCTGGAGTAGTGCTGTCTACAGTGAAACAAACACAGACAGTTAATAAACAAACACAACACATATATCACAAAACACTGCGAGTTCCTCTCTCACTCCTTCTTTCTCCAAGCGTTTTACCCAAATGAAGGAAAAGATCAGCGTTACCCTGACCCCTATATGTAATCCCGCATGATATCTAGGTAAACGGTTGCAGCTGCCTTATTACTTGCAGCTGCCCCTCGTTTACCTTTCAAGTCAATACGGTCTTACAACAGAGTCTCACTTCTTTCCAGGCTGACCCACTTCCAGGTCCCAGAAACTAACTGTCAGGCCAGCCCTTCCAAATACTTCTCTCCTTCTTTAGCGTCCTCACAGGTCGGGAGGAAGATTTATCACCAGAACTCATATTTCTGTCACAATACCCCATGTAACAAACATAATACCAAGTGTCACCAACATGATATAATTGCTTTTCCAGAGATATGGAAATATGTAGTGTGAAATACTTACAGGGAACGACTACCTCTGCTACATCTGTGTCACTGGGGATAACAAAATACTATGGTCTTATGAAAATGTGTATGACTTGTACATGGGTGTCATTTCTGGATGTTGGCATTAGAGAGAAAGTTATGTTCTAATCTACCTGGCACTGAAAAGGTTAATAACAAACAAACCTCCATAAGAAATGTATTGCGCTTACTGTACATTATTCATCATGTGATTTGTTCTCTACAGTAATCTGCATTAATAATAGATATTATTGATTTTCCAGCCTCGTGGCGTCTTTCTAAACACATCTCAATGAAACTTGCATTGAAAAGCTCTTGATTCATGCTGTGGATTTTGGCAGACAATACCTGCACATCTGGACTGCCTTCCTCTAATCAGTCCTATTTAAACCATTCATTATTCCTTTCACCTGCCTTTTATAGGTGCCGTTTGCCCGCAGGAAGCCCGATCTCAACAGAATAAAAGACTGCTTTTCAAAAGAGTTAACTTCCTATATACAGTCAGCACATGCGTATACGACCCTGTAACATTTTGACTTCTGTGATGGTTAAACGCATGTGACGCATATCTTGTCCATTTTTCAGGGAGCACAAAAAAGATACAGTATCAAGAATACATAGCTGAAAGGACTGTGTGGTCTGGTGGCTAAAGAAAAAGGGCTTGTAACCAGGAGGTCCCGGGTTCAAATCCCAGCTCACTCACTGACTCACTGTGTGACCCTGAGCGCACCATTTAACCTCCTCGTGCTCTGTCTTTCAGGTCAGATGTTGCTGTAAGTGACTCTGCAGCTGATGCATAGTTCACACATGTAAGTCACCTTGGATAAAGTTGTCTGCTAAATGAACAAATAATTAAATGTCAGTATTCAAAATTGCAGAATATTGTGCTCGATCAGGCCATAATGTCACAATTTACTTGCAAATGAAAATGCACAAAAACAACTAAAGACCACAGAAAAAAATAGTAAATCACAATATCTAGAACTGTTTAATGATTAACTGCTACATTACCGTAGCTTGCCTTGTTCACTTTGTTTTGGTTGCATTTTCGTCATGTGAACTGGAGGAAGCGCTGTGTAACTGTACAATAAAAACAGACTGATTTGGCATGTGAGAAAAAAAATTAAAATAAAATAAAAAATGAGGGCTGTAATGCATATTCAAATAAATTGTAACAATAAAGAGATGGGCTTTGTATAGGAAAACTTGACAGTCAGAAATCACGTGTGACGGGTAAGTTCATTAATTTGTGTGTGAATTAAAACTGTACAATGCACTAGTAAGACCTCATCTTGAATGTTGCATGCAGTTCTGGTCACCTTGCGATAAAAAAGATATTGCTGCTCTAGAAAGAGTGCAAAGAAGAGAGATCAGAATTATTCCGGGCTTAAAAGGCATGTCATATGCAGACAGGCTAAAAGAATTGAATCTGTTCAGTCTTGAACAAAGAAGACTACGTGGCGACCTAATTCAAGCATTCAAAATTCTAAAAGGTATTGACAATGTCGACCCAAGGGACTTTTTCAGCCTGAAAAAAAAAAACAAGGACCAGGGGTCACAAATGGAGATTAGACAAAGGGGCATTCAGAACAGAAAATAGGAGGCACTTTTTTACACAGAGAATTGTGAGGGTCTGGAATCAACTCCCCAGTAATGTTGTTGAATCTGACACCCTGGGATCCTTCAAGAAGCTGCTTGATGAGATTCTGGGATCAATAAGCTACTAACAACCAAACGAGCAAGATGGGCCGAATGCCCTCCTCTCGTTTGTAAACTTTCTTATGTTCTTATATATATATGTTGTAGCATTCAAAAGAGAAGCTAATTTAGGTGATATTCTAGTTCACAGTAAACATAAAAGAATAATTGACAGAATAGGTTCTACAAATACTTGCACTAGTATATGTAAAGTTTGTAAATATATGGACAAAAGTAGAAATATAATTAAACATAAGAACACCACATATCCACTAAAAACTAATACCTACTGAAAAAAAAGCAATGTTGTTTATGGAATAGCCTGTGAAAAATGTGATGAAATAAAATATGTTGGAGAGACTTGAACAACTTTATATGAAAGAATTCAGAACCACCTTTCATTAATTAGAAATAAAAAAATGAATGAACCAATAGTACAGCACTTCACCAGTCAAGGACATGACATAAATGATATAAAGTTTGTAGTATTAGAACAAGTAAAATTAGATAATGCGACATATAGAAGAATAAAAGAAAGTAAATGGATAAATAGACTGAACACAATTATGCCAGTGGGACTAAACAGAAAAGAATGAACTAATTAATTCCAATAAATATATAAAAGTTAAAAATAATTAAATAAACAAAATTAATTCAAAAGTTGTGCATGCTGATGCGCTGGGGAGACCATATCAAGGCTGATCCTCAGAGCCAGCATTGCGTGATAATATAAATATAAGTTTATATAAAATAATGTTAATTAGAATTAATATAGATTTAAAGATATAAGTAAAAGTGATGTCACATATAGAACACCATTACATCATGTAGGAATATATCATGGATTTGAATATAAACAATAACAAGTAGTTGTCATGCCGTCAAACACCTATAAATACCTGCAGTGTTTTGATTCAAACACAGTCTCCCTTGAGAAAGATATGTACAACATATCGAAACGTTGGGCAGCCGGCTCTTTGAGCTCTTTATATATAATATATATATATATATATATATATATATATATATATATATATATATATATATATATATATATATATATATATATATATATATATATATATATATATATATATATATATATATATATATATATAAATGGGGATTGATTTTATTCTTAATACAAGGCTGGTAAAAAGCGACTGACGTGTATCTGGATAACGGATATCCCAGTGTAAGCACTGAGAATGCTGCTGTGCAGTGTGGATATCAGCTCTCTGCACCTATAACACAAGCACTGTGTGAGAATGCTGCTGCTCGGTGTGGATATCAGCTCTCTGCACCTATAACACAAGCACTGTGTGAGAATGCTGCTGCACAGTGACTGTATCCTATTCCAATCATTTAGTGAACTGTTTGTTGGCATGTTATTTGGGGACTGAGGTGCACTCAATGATCGTACAAACAGGACTTCCTTAGGAGTGATAGCACAGCAGTACGACAGGATAAACTGTTTGGGGGCGGGGGGCAGTGATGTCCTTTGCAACATAAACACTTTCTGTCATTGTCTCTTAAATAGTCTTTCAGTAGGACTTGTATTTTAAAAGATAAAAGAGGGGTTGAAACTTAAAAAAGCCCCCTTTGTACAATGCACATATAACACAAGGATAACTATAACTTGTGCACAAGACTCAGTAAGTGTTTTCCTCTTGCACCCCATTTTCAAATCAAACTACTAACTGTAACAGTATACCTATAGAAGGGATATCAGCTCTTTGCACCTATAACGCAAGCACTGTGTGAGAATGCTGCTGCTCAGTGTGGATATCAGCTCTCTGCACCTATAACACAAGCACTGTGTGAGAATGCTGCTGCTCGGTGTGGATATCAGCTCTCTGCACCTATAACACAAGCACTGTGTGAGAATGCTGCCTCTCAGCAGGGATATCAGCTCTCTGCACCTATAACACAAGCACTATGTGAGAATGCTGCTGCGCAGTGTGGATATCAGCTCTCTGCACCTATAACACAAGCACTGTGTGAGAATGCTGCTGCTCAGTGTGGATATCAGCTCTCTGCACCTATAACACAAGCACTGTGTGAGAATGCTGCCACTCAGCAGGGATATCAGCTCTCTGCACCTATAACACAAGCACTATGTGAGAATGCTGCCACTCAGTGTAAGCACTGTGTGAGAATGCTGCTGTCCAGTGTGGATATCAGCTCTCTGCACCTATAACACAAGCACTGTGTGAGAATGCTGCCACTCAGCAGAGATATCAGCTCTCTGCACCTATAACACAAGCACTATGTGAGAATGCTGCTCACTTGGTGTGGATATCAGCTCTCTGCACCTATAACACAAGCACTGAGTGAGAATGCTGCTGCGCAGTGTGGATATCAGCTCTCTGCACCTATAACACAAGCACTGTGTGAGAATGCTGCTGCGCAGTGTGGATATCAGCTCTCTGCACCTATAACACAAGCACTGTGTGAGAATGCTGCTCACTTGGTGTGGATATCAGCTCTCTGCACCTATAACACAAGCTCTGTGTGAGAATGCTGCTGCTCGGTGTGGATATCAGCTCTCTGCACCTATAACACAAGCACTGTGTGAGAATGCTGCTGCTCAGTGTGGATATCAGCTCTCTGCACCTATAACACAAGCACTGTGTGAGAATGCTGCTGCTCAGTGTGGATATCAGCTCTCTGCACCTATAACACAAGCACTGTGTGAGAATGCTGCTGCTCAGTGTGGATATCAGCTCTCTGCACCTATAACACAAGCACTGTGTGAGAATGCTGCTGCTCAGTGTGGATATCAGCTCTCTGCACCTATAACACAAGCACTGTGTGAGAATGCTGCTCACTTGGTGTGGATATCAGCTCTCTGCACCTATAACACAAGCACTGTGTGAGAATGCTGCTGCGCAGTGTGGATATCAGCTCTCTGCACCTATAACACAAGCACTGTGTGAGAATGCTGCTGCTCAGTGTGGATATCAGCTCTCTGCACCTATAACACAAGCACTGTGTGAGAATGCTGCTGCTCAGTGTGGATATCAGCTCTGCACCTATAACACAAGCACTGCTCAGTGTGGATATCAGCTCTCTGCACCTATAACACAAGCACTGTGTGAGAATGCTGCTGCTTGGTGTGGATATCAGCTCTCTGCACCTATAACACAAGCACTGTGTGAGAATGCTGCTGCTCAGTGTGGATATCAGCTCTCTGCACCTATAACACAAGCACTGTGTGAGAATGCTGCTGCTTGGTGTGGATATCAGCTCTCTGCACCTATAACACAAGCACTGTGTGAGAATGCTGCTGCTCAGTGTGGATATCAGCTCTCTGCACCTATAACACAAGCACTGTGTGAGAATGCTGCTGCTTGGTGTGGATATCAGCTCTCTGCACCTATAACACAAGCACTGTGTGAGAATGCTGCTGCGCAGTGTGGATATCAGCTCTCTGCACCTATAACACAAGCACTGTGTGAGAATGCTGCTGCTCAGTGTGGATATCAGCTCTCTGCACCTATAACACAAGCACTGTGTGAGAATGCTGCTCACTTGGTGTGGATATCAGCTCTCTGCACCTATAACACAAGCACTGTGTGAGAATGCTGCTGCGCAGTGTGGATATCAGCTCTCTGCACCTATAACACAAGCACTGTGTGAGAATGCTGCTGCTCAGTGTGGATATCAGCTCTCTGCACCTATAACACAAGCACTGTGTGAGAATGCTGCTGCTCAGTGTGGATATCAGCTCTCTGCACCTATAACACAAGCACTGTGTGAGAATGCTGCTGCTTGGTGTGGATATCAGCTCTCTGCACCTATAACACAAGCACTGTGTGAGAATGCTGCTGCTCAGTGTGGATATCAGCTCTCTGCACCTATAACACAAGCACTGTGTGAGAATGCTGCTCAGTGTGGATATCAGCTCTCTGCACCTATAACACAAGCACTGTGTGAGAATGCTGCTGCTCAGTGTGGATATCAGCTCTCTGCACCTATAACACAAGCACTGTGTGAGAATGCTGCTGCTCAGTGTGGATATCAGCTCTCTGCACCTATAACACAAGCACTGTGTGAGAATGCTGCTCACTCGGTGTGGATATCAGCTCTCTGCACCTATAACACAAGCACTGTGTGAGAATGCTGCTGCTTGGTGTGGATATCAGCTCTCTGCACCTATAACACAAGCACTGTGTGAGAATGCTGCTGCTCGGTGTGGATATCAGCTCTCTGCACCTATAACACAAGCACTGTGTGAGAATGCTGCCACTCAGCAAGGATATCAGCTCTCTGCACCTATAACACAAGCACTGTGTGAGAATGCTGCTCACTTGGTGTGGATATCAGCTCTCTGCACCTATAACACAAGCACTGTGTGAGAATGCTGCTGCTCAGTGTGGATATCAGCTCTCTGCACCTATAACACAAGCACTGTGTGAGAATGCTGCTGCTCAGTGTGGATATCAGCTCTCTGCACCTATAACACAAGCACTGTGTGAGAATGCTGCTCACTTGGTGTGGATATCAGCTCTCTGCACCTATAACACAAGCACTGTGTGAGAATGCTGCTGCTCAGTGTGGATATCAGCTCTCTGCACCTATAACACAAGCACTGTGTGAGAATGCTGCTGCTCAGTGTGGATATCAGCTCTCTGCACCTATAACACAAGCACTGTGTGAGAATGCTGCTCACTTGGTGTGGATATCAGCTCTCTGCACCTATAACACAAGCACTGTGTGAGAATGCTGCTGCGCAGTGTGGATATCAGCTCTCTGCACCTATAACACAAGCACTGTGTGAGAATGCTGCTGCTCAGTGTGGATATCAGCTCTCTGCACCTATAACACAAGCACTGTGTGAGAATGCTGCTCGCTCGGTGTGGATATCAGCTCTCTGCACCTATAACACAAGCACTGTGTGAATATGCTGCTGCTCAGTGTGGATATCAGCTCTCTGCACCTATAACACAAGCACTGTGTGAGAATGCTGCTCACTCGGTGTGGATATCTACAACTTGTGCACACTACAAACTGGCAACTGTCACAGTATACCTACAGCAAAAAATTATCTGCACCTTAACCACCTAATTACAAAGTAGGCGCTTTGCATGACAGGCGCTGTAGCAGCAAAAGCAAAGTGCACAGTTGGTGCAGGTATTGATGATTGACAGACCGTTAAATGAATGACAGCATTCTAGTGCTGCTTCAGCCAACCAGAACTGTCAGAACAGGATGAATAACTGTAGCCTACTAATTGACCCCTTGAGATGACTGGCTGCGACCCATAGCCATTCAGAGCAGAACGGAGACAGGACAGACAGCAAGTATAAAAACTACACAAACTAGAGATTATTTCTAAATTATTATTTTTGGTATGAAAATAAAAAATAGCGAGTGGTTTTGCCAACATCTATCCTATGTAAATTTATTTTAAACTCAGATTTTTGGGGAGCTTTATTGATTTTAATATTGAAAAGTAGCAAGCCAAGGCAATGTCATGGGGATTGCTTTTCCTATGTGTATGAATGGAGATCTCCCTTTCTGCAGTACATCTACAGTATGGGGACTGCACATTCCATTTGCATGAATAAAAACCTACCTTTGTCCTGAGCTATAACTCTCTTTGTTATGTTTAGCATGTTTCTGATTGTTGTGTCTTACTGATGTAACTATGAAGAAGGTGAGGATTATCTCTTTATATGGTTCGTTCCCAGACATATGTCCACTTAAAACAGTCTTACACATTATTTCCCATTGAATTAAAATGAGAATTTGCATACCATACTAAATAAATGAATTCTAAGCAGCACGTCATCTAAATGAACCCTGAGCAGCACCTCATCTAAATGAATCCTGAGCAGCACCTCATCTAAATGCACCCTGAGCAGCACCTCATCTAAATGAACCCTGAGCAGCACCTCATCTAAATGAACCCTGAGCAGCACCTCATCTAAATGAACCCTGAGCAGCACCTCATCTAAATGAACCCTGAGCAGCACCTCATCTAAATAACTGAGCAGCACCTCATCTAAATGAACCCTGAGCAGCACCACATCTAAATGAACCCTGAGCAGCACCTCATCTAAATGAACCCTGAGCAGCACCTCATCTAAATGCACGCTGAGCAGCACCTCATCTAAATGAACCCTGAGCAGCACCTCATCTAAATGAACCCTGAGCAGCACCTCATCTAAATGAACCCTGAGCAGCACCACATCCAAATGAACCCTGAGCAGCACCTCATCTAAATGAACCCTGAGCAGCACCTCATCTAAATGAACCCTGAGCAGCACCTCATCTAAATGAACCCTGAGCAGCACCTCATCTAAATGAACCCTGAACAGCACCACATCCAAATGAACCCTGAACAACACCACATCTAAATGAACCCTGAGCAGCACCACATCTAAATGAACCCTGAGCAGCACCTCATCTAAATGAACCCTGAGCAGCACCTCATCTAAATGAACCCTGAGCAGCACCTCATCTAAATGAACCCTGAACAGCACCTCATCTAAATGAACCCTGAGCAGCACCTCATCTAAATGAACCCTGAGCAGCACCTCATCTAAATGAACCCTGAGCAGCACCTCATCTAAATGAACCCTGAGCAGCACCTCATCTAAATGAACCCTGAGCAGCACCTCATCTAAATGAACCCTGAGCAGCACCTCATCTAAATGAACCCTGAGCAGCACCTCATCTAAATGAACCCTGAGCAGCACCTCATCTAAATAACTGAGCAGCACCTCATCTAAATGAACCCTGAGCAGCACCTCATCTAAATGAACCCTGAGCAGCACCTCATCTAAATGAACCCTGAGCAGCACCTCATCTAAATGAACCCTGAGCAGCACCTCATCTAAATGAACCCTGAGCAGCACCTCATCTAAATGAACCCTGAGCAGCACCTCATCTAAATGAACCCTGAGCAGCACCTCATCTAAATGAACCCTGAGCAGCACCTCATCTAAATGAACCCTGAGCAGCACCTCATCTAAATGAACCCTGAGCAGCACCTCATCTAAATGAACCCTGAGCAGCACCTCATCTAAATGAACCCTGAGCAGCACCTCATCTAAATGAACCCTGAGCAGCACCTCATCTAAATGAACCCTGAGCAGCACCTCATCTAAATGAACCCTGAGCAGCACCTCATCTAAATGAACCCTGAGCAGCACCTCATCTAAATGAACCCTGAGCAGCACCTCATCTAAATGAACCCTGAGCAGCACCTCATCTAAATGAACCCTGAGCAGCACCTCATCTAAATGAACCCTGAGCAGCACCTCATCTAAATGAACCCTGAGCAGCACCTCATCTAAATGAACCCTGAGCAGCACCTCATCTAAATGAACCCTGAGCAGCACCTCATCTAAATGAACCCTGAGCAGCACCTCATCTAAATGAACCCTGAGCAGCACCTCATCTAAATGAACCCTGAGCAGCACCTCATCTAAATGAACCCTGAGCAGCACCTCATCTAAATGAACCCTGAGCAGCACCACATCTAAATGAACCCTGAACAGCACCACATCTGAATGAACCCTGAACAGCACCTCATCTGAATGAACCCTGAGCAGCACCTCATCTAAATGAACCCTGAGCAGCACCTCATCTAAATGAACCCTGAGCAGCACCTCATCTAAATGAACCCTGAGCAGCACCTCATCTAAATGAACCCTGAGCAGCACCTCATCTAAATGAACCCTGAGCAGCACCTCATCTAAATGAACCCTGAGCAGCACCTCATCTAAATGAACCCTGAGCAGCACCTCATCTAAATGAACCCTGAGCAGCACCTCATCTAAATGAACCCTGAGCAGCACCTCATCTAAATGAACCCTGAGCAGCACCTCATCTAAATGAACCCTGAGCAGCACCTCATCTAAATGAACCCTGAGCAGCACCTCATCTAAATGAACCCTGAGCAGCACCTCATCTAAATGAACCCTGAGCAGCACCTCATCTAAATGAACCCTGAGCAGCACCTCATCTAAATGAACCCTGAACAGCACCACATCTAAATAACTGAGCAGCACCTCATCTAAATGAACCCTGAGCAGCACCTCATCTAAATGAACCCTGAGCAGCACCTCATCTAAATGAACCCTGAGCAGCACCTCATCTAAATGAACCCTGAGCAGCACCTCATCTAAATGAACCCTGAGCAGCACCTCATCTAAATGAACCCTGAGCTGCACCACATCTAAATGAACCCTGAGCAGCACCACATCTAAATGAACCCTGAGCAGCACCTCATCTAAATGAACCCTGAGCAGCACCACATCTAAATGAACCCTGAGCAGCACTTCATCTAAAGTAACCCTGAACAGGACCTCATCTAAATGAACCCTGAGCTGCACCACATCTAAATGTAACCCAGCGGTTCCTCCTCTTGATGATAGGTTTCACTGTTAATGCAAATACAATAAGCTGACAAGTTTGTTTGTGTAGTTATATAACCAGATGGAAGATTTTTATTTTTTACCTAAAACCATTACACAAGACACCCTCCATATTTTAGCTTATTTTTTTCTGTAACTAAATTGGCTGGTCCATCTTGATTACTATTGATTTTTAATTGGATCAAAGCTTTTCAGTAAC
Source organism: Polyodon spathula (assembly GCF_017654505.1). Lineage (NCBI taxonomy): Eukaryota > Metazoa > Chordata > Actinopteri > Acipenseriformes > Polyodontidae > Polyodon > Polyodon spathula. The sequence goes on along the minus strand of NC_054567.1, from coordinate 2,697,167 downwards.
ATATTTGGATGTTTTTGATCCTAGGATTTCCTGTGTTTTCTCTGGAGACAATAAGGGTCCCTGTGATGGGATTGTAGCTAACAAAATAATTCCATAAATTGCACTTCCATTCTATATTTATTTCTCAAATATCCTGCTTTTAAAGAAACACTTAGTGTTGCACTTTCTTGGCCATTTTACCTCGAGAGTTCCTCTCTGCTTCCTCTATTGACTGACATGCTTTCAACCAGTAATATGCTTTGACCCAGAAGACACTGCTGAGATTAAATGACCCAGCAAGTAGAAGTGTAACCTACAGAAAAGGGTATTGAAAACTGAGAAGTGTCTTTATATTAGTACCAGATAACAAGTTCTCAAATTAAAATACACATTTGCTACAGTACATCCAGTGTATACTATAAGCTAATAGAAGTGGCTAATCACAATGGAGAAAGAGGTGTGCAGTGTGAGCAGGCATGGCAGATTTCTTACAGTATGTTGCAGGAGTCTAGTTCTGCTACAACATGAAGCTTTATGTGTGTTACCAGATCCTAAGGGAAAGTCAGAGACATTCTAATTAGCGTGTTGACTTGGCAACCCTCGTAACCATAGGAATGGCTGTTCTCTGCTGATAAGCTGTGTAACGAACAGTTTCACCCTCAAGAGCTCATTCTACAGCTGCAGCCAAAAGTTTACAGAATTAGTAAAGTGAATGAAACCTGCTTAAGAATGTTAGCATTGAATTACATAGTGTTTTGTAGTTTACCATATACTTAATGAAAAACTGACAAATCGAAAAATGTGACACTTTGAAATCTAACATGAAATATTGTTGTACTGTTATGGCTTCCCTAGACTTTTGCAATATCATATTGTAGTTTCTTTGATTTATGTGATGTTAAACAAAATGATGCTCATATTTTTTTTTTTTTTGACATACAGGCACCTCCTAAATTATTGGCACCCTTGTTAAAGATGAGTAGAAAAGGCTGTATAAAATAATGAGCTAGATTGTAATTTTCAAGTGGAATATATTGCACTTTATTAATGATTCAAGGAAATCAACCAAAATTACACATATCTCAAATTATAAATTAATTTCCAAAAAAATGAAGTGTCACAATTATTGGCACCCTTGTTTTCAGTACTTTGTGCACCTCCCCTTGCAAGGATAACGGCACTGAGCCTTTTTCTGTAATTTTTTTTATGAGATTGGAGAACACATTGGAAGGGATCTTAGACCATTCCTACATACAGAATCTTTCCAGATCGTTTTCTCGAGCAATTATATTAGTATAAAAGAATAGTTTTTCCATATTTTTTAGCATAAAATCTAGCTCATTACCTGTGTTGTTTATTTTATACACCCTTTATTGCTCACGTTTATCAAGGGAACCAATAATTTTGGAGGTAACTGTTGTTTTATTTTTTATTATGTCTATATCCTGTAATACTAGGTGATGCAGAACTGGTCATAGCTATATAGTAAAAATCAGTAAGATATTTACAGCTGAAACTCTGGGCTCTTAATAAAGTGCAGCATCTTTACACCATTGCGGCGTACAGCTGCTTATTAGTTTAATTTTGTTATAAGCAATGGGAAAGAATGGATATGTTTTCAACTGACAGACACGCTCGTTGGAATCTTTAAGTATATTCTCTCTACTCATATGTTATATATATATATATATATATATATATATATATTATATATATATATATATATATATATATATATATATATATATATATATAGTAGCACAGTAACACAGCCTGGGTTAGATGAGATGTGGATACAGTAACACAGCCTGGGTTAGATGAGGTGTGGATACAGTAACACAGCCTGGGTTAGATGAGGTGTGGATACAGTAACAAAGCCTGGGTTAGATGAGGTGTGGATACAGTAACACAGCCTGGGTTAGATGAGATACAGAGCCTGGGTTAGATGAGGTGTGGATACAGTAACTGGGTTAGATGAGGTGTGGATACAGCCTGGGTTAGATGAGGTGTGGATACAGCCTGGGTTAGATGAGATGTGGATACAGTAACACAGCCTGGGTTAGATGAGGTGTGGATACAGTAACAAAGCCTGGGTTAGATGAGGTGTGGATACAGTAAAACAGCCTGGGTTAGATGAGGTGTGGATACAGTAACAAAGCCTGGGTTAGATGAGGTGTGGATACAGTAACACAGCCTGGGTTAGATGAGGTGTGGATACAGTAACACAGACTGGGTTAGGTGAGGTGTGGATACAGTAATAGAGCCCGGGTTAGATGAGGTGTGGATACAGTAACACAGACTGGGTTAGATGAGGTGTGGGTACAGTAATAGAGCCCGGGTTAGATGAGGTGTGGATACAGTAACACAGACTGGGTTAGATGAGGTGTGGGTACAGTAATAGAGCCCGGGTTAGATGAGGTGTGGATACAGTAACACAGACTGGGTTAGGTGAGGTGTGGGTACAGTAATAGAGCCCGGGTTAGACGAGGTGTGGATACAGTAACACAGAATGTGTTAGATGAGGTGTTTCATGTTCTGTTCAGGCAGGAGGAGAGTGACAGACTTCTGGAAAAGCCCAGAGCGTGTAAATGTATTTCTTGTAAATAGTTTTAATCGTTTTACCAACTTGTTTTTGTTCTTGGTTTATAATAAATAAAATAAAACTATTTTTACATTTACCTTAACTCTCCTGTCTGCTTCCTGCACACCACGACTGCTCGACAACCTTTGCAGACTTTTGTGTTCTTACAGAAATGATAATGAAAACAGGGTCACAGAGGGGAGCCTGTAAACAAACTGTTGCCAGAATACATTGCTGGTCTTCAGCCAATTAGCTACCTACATTTAAACTAAATAAATGAAGTTGCTCCGATTTCCATTTCCTTAGCTTTTCACTGTCCTCTTTCCTGTTTATACAATCAGTTTTTATGGTTTATATCATGATTTCTCAAATACAGGGTGTGTGTGTGTGTTTTTGATGAGCCTGTGCTCAGTTGCTCTGAGTTCAGAAGGTGCTCTTCAGTTATTGATGCCATAGACATTCAGTAAACACATTATTTGACTGTAGATGATTTGGGGACATTAAGGATGGTCTTTAGGCAAGATGAGCCAAAGTGTCTTTATAGGTAGTGAGCTCCAGCACCATCTAGTGCACAGCAGTGTACTGCCAGCAAAACAAAAAGAAACGTCACTGACTTCTATAGTACATCTATTAATACATTCGGTATGTCTACTACTAGAATTGACATTGATATATATATATATATATATATATATATATATATATATATATATATATATATATATATATATATATATATATATATTTGTATTTTGTTGGGTCACTGTGTGGCATAACAACCCTAGTGTCTATCCATGAAGCACAATCAACTGCTAATAACTTCTTTGTGTTGTGTATACACATTGCATTGGCTAATTAACCAAGGCAAAAAGCAGCCAGACTTTATGTAGCTTGCAACTGTGGCATGACCACATAATTGAGAAAGTTGTTTTGTGAATAACCGTTAACATCCTGGTACGCAAGTAGGTGCCCATGGGGTTGGCTCTCTGACTGACCCTCGATGCCTGTATACGTTTGTAAGATGGCATTGCCGTGTTGCCTGTTGACTCTACTAATCATCTCAGCCCAGGAGGGAGTATATCTCTAAGACTGCTTGTGGGAGACAGTGCCTATGGGTGATGGAGGCAACATACACAAACTGGAAGTCCAAACAGAAATAAATGCTGTTCAAGTGACAGTCTGTGACAGTTTAAACAAGGGGTATTTACAGGGAAGGGCAGAGCTAAAATATAACCAACAAAAAGGTTACTTGTCTCTGTATCTTCTGTACAGTCGCTAGATATATCCTTTCAGCCGTCCTGTACTTGAGAAGGAAACCATGTAGATAGCCTTGTATCGGAATTCTCCCCGAGCCCCCAGGTTCTGGAACAGTCCCAACGTAGCTCCCATTTCCACAGCTACCACAGACACTCGTTAAACCAGAAAATGTTAGTTTCCACAATATAGAGTACTATTTGTATAGACTCCAGGCTCCTCTCTCCTGACCTCCCCAGCACGACTACCTCCTTCAACCACACATTCCCCTAATATAAACAAAATCCCACCCATTGAATCAGTCCTGCATCTATCCCTAGGGAACAGATGTAGCTAATAACACAATGGCTCATCAGTGCTAACTGTGACAAGAAGACACATCACACTGCTTAGCTTGTAGAAGCACATCTGGATGGATCACAAGGGGACTCTTGTCTATAATGAACTAGTCTGTCTCCAGGCCTTAAATCAGTGCCTATTAGATATTCAAAAATTTCGGATTATACTTGTGTAGCATTCAAGCCCAAGTAGTGAAGAAACCCCCTACTCATAAACCACAAAATAAGCACCTCTCCACACAATTTGGTGTACTTAGGCTGGAATAACTCACATTTTGACCCATTTCAAAGTTGTTCAGCATTTGAGAATGATGCAGATGTATTGGATATTATTTACCTGAATAGCTGTGCTGGTTAGGAGCATTATAAATTGACATTTTTTGGTGTTCTTGTAATACTGGTACAGGTAGATGTTCTACTTGAAAGCAGTCTCCTTACACCACACTATAACATATCATGTGTTACAAGTAACATTAACAAGATAACACAACAGCAAAGCTTAGGTGAGTAGCACAAGAAGTGAACGTGATCAAACAGATCAATAAGCCTTGATATTGCTCTCAAGAACACTGTTTGGGTTTATAAATCCTGGGGTCTCTGCACAGCTTTGCTTTGTGTTCTTGCTTGGGGAATGCCTTTGGAAGAGCTTCACTATGTTACAGTATCTGTGGTGAAACTGCAAAGGGACCCTTAACCTCTAATGTGTCCCCCTTAAACAGTTTTGGGACTGTATTAGGAGGAGAACCGTTTCCTGGTAACATGTTGTGCATTTTAAAATGGCCTGATTACTGTACTTTAAGCATGCCATGTTGTACTCGTTTGGAGTGCAACTTGCTCCTTTTGATGTAATTCTGTCCTCAGTTGTAGCAGTCACACTCGTAAAACAAAGGAAATTACAAATCATCTTCACAGAATATTCATAAATCTTACTGCAATTTCGTTTCTTTAATCTCACTAATTTGGATGGTTCGATCTTGGCATCTGTGTCGTATTAATAAAAGATTGCTTTCACTCCGTGTAATTGTAGTAATTATTTTACCTTTCTCAGAGGACTTGAGGTTAATTGAGATTTTGACCTTTGCAGAATTTTCTTTGACTGTCACATTTGGTGCTAATAAAAATATATTTTTTTCCAAGTCTTTTCTATGTAACTTTTGTCCAGTAGCAATGCTAATGTACCGGGTTAAAGCCTGGAGGTCAATCCTGGCAGCTGTTGTCTAGGCTGCACAATTAGAATTAGAGATAAAATATCTGGCTTCTACACCCACAATACATATAAAATCATAAAATCCAAACACCTTTGATATTTTACAACTGCAGTCTCCCACCATCCTGGTGAAATGCAGTCGTAAAACTTCTATTGTACAAAATAATTGGGACCAAGGTGTAAAACTGATTTGTTCAGGTAATTGGGTGGTTGTTGTATAACGTGTAATATAATATTGCCAATTAAGAAGCTTGCAGAAATAATGACATGAAGCCCTTTAGAGTCAGTACTGTACATCTGTACCAGAGATGGAGGGTGTAAGAAAGTAGGACAGTGTGGACTGAAGAGGGAAGGTTACATATCTATAGCTTTACTGTTAAAGTGCAGAATCCTTGAGTTGCAGCTTAAATGTCTCTGTGAACTTGTTAAGTCATTGGGAGGCTGAATTGTCACCTTTTGTTGAATTCAAAGAGATGTTTTCCATTTCCAGTAAATTACCAGGGAAGCCCTGGCTCTTTCTCATGTTCAGAACACTGAATGAAGCCTCGGAGGCTTGGAGGAGCCTTTCCCTTAAGGAATTGGGGGTGCTTTTTAACTCTGTTAGATACATATTATGTATATAGAAATCTTTTTTGCCTCTTTTTTCATTTTCAGACAAAAAGGTACCCCATCTGGGATCTGCTGCAATCCGGTGTCACATGAAATAAGATAGCTTTTGCCTTTTTGAGCCTTTATACGCGTGCGCGAATCCTAGACCTTAAAGACAAGGTTAAGCCACCGAGTTCCCTTTCAATTTGAATGACAACCGTTACCGAATGGAAAGAGCCTCTCTGGCCGTCAATCACTGAGCATATATAAAAAAGCTGCCCTATCAGGGCCCTGCTGTGAGGGGGAAGTCCCTCCCACCTCCTGTTGAAGAGGGACGTCCTCACAGTAGCACATCGCCATTTTCTCTCTCATCTTATTGGGACAGGTCAGATTGTGTTTTGTTTTCTTAAACCGAAATTGGCTGATTTGTTTTATCCACAAATTGAAAATAATTCCACGGTAAAATCGCACTTTCGAGCATTTCTAAAGAGTGCTCTTGCCTTATTTTCACGTCAGTTTTCTGACTAGAGCTAGTTTCAACTCCTGAGATTGGCGGTGGCCATTACTCTTTTTTCAATGCACGAGGCCTCGTGTAGTTGTTATACCATGTGAGGAGCTGTTGAGGTGCTGTAAGGGGCGTTATCTTCTACGTCGATTTAATCGGTCACAGCGACCAAAAACAACAACAAAAAAATAAAAACAGCTTGGGCCTAGCGCCCCTCTCAATTCTTGGGCTTTCCTAGTGTTGCTGCGCTTGCCCTTGACGACCACGCCGATTGAATCAGCTACACACCCCGGCATTGACCACAGTTTTTCCCGCCGATCACGAGGTTGAGAAAACAGATTGACTCGGCACTGGTGTAAACATCTTCGGTGCCACCTACAGCCTGGTACCGACCGTGCCTACCATCGGCACCAACCTTGGAACAGGTCCACTCGGCACCGACTGCGCTCTTTTCGACGCCAATCCCCTACCGATTGATTCTGCTACACATCGGCTCCGAACGCAGCAGTTCACCTGCAAAACCATGTAGGTCCAATCGCTTGGGTCCTCCGCTGGGTTCCACCAGTGCGGCCAGTGCGGTCCTGCGCCAGATGCCTAGGGCCAGAACACGTGGCCAAAGGCGCTGGACTGCTCTCCATGTCGGAAGTAGTCGAGGAGAACTAAGCGAGAGAAGGAGAACTAAGAGAGAATTAAGCGACGGAGAGCAGCCTTATCCCCAGCAGAGTCTCTCTCCTCTAACCAGGGGAGAATGAGATCAGTCATCCAAGAGCCTCCGCAGAGGTCATCCAGGTCACCTCCAAGTTTCCAATTCTGGCTTACCGTCAGCGCCCAAGATGGCATGCGCAGCCTGCTGGGGTGAAAGGGTCTGAACATCGCCCTCCACCCCTGAGTAGACAAGCAGGCAGAGGCAGAGGCCGGGCCAGTGGCAGGGGACCACCGCAGGCCAGGGGTAAGCGGTTCTCCAGCTGGAGACCGAGGCCGGGGCCTAAGAAAGATCCGCCCCCTCCCAAGTCCAAGGGAGACTGACCCTGAGGGGCCCCGGCTGCTACCAAACCCCCCCCCCCACAACCGGACTGACCAACGGCAACGACCCATCGCAAGGTCGTTGACAATGAGACATGGATACGCTCTACAATTCCGCATAGGTCCACCACCCTTCAAGAGTGTGCTCCCCACCATTGTCAAACCAGTGAGGGCGATACTCCTTCAAAGGAAGAACGCTGTATGCTTGGTAAGCCCAAGCGATGCCCTCAGCGGCTTTTACTCCATGTACTTCCTGGGACCCAAAAGGGATGGCGGTTTCAGACCAATTATGGACCTCAGGGTCCTCAACTTGTTCCTCAAACAGAGGAAGTTCAACATGTTGACAACACAGTGTATCCTCCAGTCCATCCAGCCAGGTGAGGCGTTCACATCGATCGACCTGCAAGATGCTTACTTTCACATCCCGATCCGTCCCACGCACAGAAAATGTCTGCATTTCTCCTTTCAAGGAAACGCGTACAAATTCTGTGTGTTGCCTTTTGGCCTCTCGCTGGCGCCCCGCATTTTTTCAAAGTGCATGGATGCAGCACTGGCTCCACTCAGGCTGCGGGGTATTCGGATCCCGAACTATCTGGACGATTGGCTAGTTTTTGCGCATTCAAAAGCGCACGCAGAGGTGCACACAAAACAGGTCACAGATCATGTGACGAAGTTTAGGCTCTCAGTACATCAATAGAAGAGCAACTTCGTACCGTGTCAGTCCACAGTGTTCCTGGGGATCAAACTGAACTCTGTGAGCATGCTTGCCTCACTGTTGGAAGACAGGATTCAGTCATTGGAGGCCACACACTCCCTATTAAGAGAGAATGCTCTCCTACAAATCAAGGTATATCAAAGGTTTTGGGGCTGATGGCTGCCGCCTTGTTAATCCTTCCACTAGGGCTGCTGAGAATGCGCCCGCTTCAAGCCTGGGTAAATACACTCAAGGTGCAGCCGGTCCGAGATCGGGAAGACACTGGAGTGGTGGCTCCGTCCTTGCAATCTATGCCTCGGGTCTCCCCTCAGATCCCCTCACAGAAGGGAAGTGATCACTTCAGACACCTCCAGCCTGGGCTGGGGAGCGGTCTGGAATGAGAGGAACAAGAGATCAGTGGAAGGGACATTGGCAGCAAGCACACACAAATGCCCAAAGCTGCAAGCAGTCAACCTGGCATTATCTCATTTTCACCAGCAGTTATCGCACAAACATGTGCTGGTCTGGATGGACAATACTACAGTGGTAGCCTACATAAACCACCAAGGTGGCCTGCGCTCGCCAGGCCTTCACCACGCAGCACATAGACTCCTGTCCTGGACGCACAGAAACTTGCATTCCATCAGGGCAGTTCACCTCCCCAGTGTGGACAACAAGACAGCAGACCCCCTGTCCAGAAGAGGTCCGGACAGCTCGGAATGGAGACTGCATCCTCAAGTGGTTAAACAGATTTGCAAGAGGTTTCTACTGGCACGAGTCGACCTCTTTGCCACAGCCGAGTTCCACTCATTGCCCCCTATGGTTCTCCATGGAGAGAGACGGGGGCCCCCTGGGAGTAGACGTGCTAGCTCACCCTGGTCACAGGGGCTATTGTATGCGTTCCCTCCGCTACCATTATTACCCCTGACATTAGAGAGGATCAGGGTGGAGAGAGTACTGGTTTTGCTGGTTGCACCCAGATAGCCGAGGCGCCCCTGGTTTGCTGTCCTCTCCGACATGTTGTCGGATCAACCGTGGCAGCTCTCGCTGGGCAAGGACCTCCTGAGCCAAGCGGAGGGGCTATTATAGCACCCAAACCCAGCCCAACTCCAACTCTGGGTCTGGCTGTTTAACGGAGCCATCTATTTAGAAGAGGTTTGCCAGATGCAGTAGTAGAAACACTACAGTCTGCTAGGGCGAGCACTAGAGCCTAGTACTCATATAAATGGAAAGTGTTCCAAGACTGGTGCCTTGCCGAAGGTCACAATCCTGTGACTTGCCCGACTGAGATGATATTAACCTTGTTTGACGCAGGAAAATCAGCATCCACTTTGAAGGTATACTTGGCAGCAATATCAGTGTGCCACGACAAAATTGACTCGTTGACCCCTGGGGCACATTTCCTGGCAGTGAATTTTTCTTAAAGGGGCTCGGAGGCTTCATCCTCCCATGAAAAGTATGGTCCCCAAGTGGGATCTAGAACTGGTACTGTGGGCCCTTATGGGTCCCCCATTTGTGCCCATGGCGTCAGAAGAACTGCGCCCTGTTTCATTGAAAGTGGCATTTTTAATAGCCATTACATCTGCCAGACGAGTAAGTGAGCTTCATGCGCTGTCCATCGATGACACATGTATGGCTTTCACTGGAAGAGACTCTCGGGTAACATTAAGAACAAATCCATCCTTTTTACCAAAGGTGGTATCCTCATTCCATATTAACCAATCAATGGTTTTGGAAACTTTCAGACCTCCCCTGCACCAGTCAGAGAAGGACTGTAGACAACACACAACACACGCTATGCCCAGTTTTCCCATTCGGTAATGGTTGTCATTCGAATTGAAAGGGAACGTTAGGTTATTACCATAACCCTGGTTCCCTGAAAGAAAATGACAACCATTACCCTTTCAGGTTGTGTCCAGAGCTGACCTCTGTTATCAAAAGAAAATGGCGATGTGCTACTGTGAGACGTCCCTCTTCAGCAGGAGGTGGGAGGGACTTCCTCCTCACAGCAGGGCCCTGATAGGGCATCTTTTTTATAGATGCTCAGTGATTGACGGTCAGAGAGGCTCTTCCCATTCGGTAATGGTTGTCATTCTCTTTCAGGGAACCAGGGTTACGGTAATAACGTTTTTCTGTCTGTGAACTTTAATTCAGAACAGACTGTCACTGCGATCTTTCCAGTGTGTCTAGTAAATTGTTTACTCTTCTTGTCAGGATCTTTATTAAAGTATCTTTATTACAAGTATTAGCAAAAGTGAAGTAAATACATTTATTATTTTGTATATGGGTTATGATATAAGCAGAAATAATTTATCATTTGTCGTGCGATTTACTTTTCTGTGCAATTATATTGGTTTAAAATGTAATAATAACAGTTTCTAATACGACATAGTATCTATTATTTAATAATAGGTGTTCAGTTTAATTCCCAATTTACAGACGTGGCAAACTCTCACCAGACTAGTCATTTTAAATTTGTAATCGTTGTGGATATTTATATTCGGTTTTCTTTGTACCAACAATACAGCAAAAGAGAAATAAATACATGTATTTATTTTATATAATTTGTATGTGATGATTTACTGTATCAGAAACCATTATGCATTTGACTTTGATGTGCAATTATATACTCCGGTAAAGCTAAAAGACAGCTTTGAAATGCCGGTCAAGCTATCAGATACTTAACTTGTATAGTAGTTTCCCTGTTTCAAGCATTGATATTTCCCTGTGTCAAGCAGGGAGATTTAGAACTGCACTGGAATAAAACGAGTGATGAAATACACTTTCATATATTTTCAAAAATAATGGAAAATGTAATATTGAAAAATATGAAAGAAATCTCACTAATAGCTTATTGTAACACAGTCAAAGGATGATTCCATGTTGTTTAAATCATTGAGAACAGACATTTTTGCTGCTTACTACTAAAATGTATATGTGTGTGTGTATCAGCGTACCAGTATATATATATATATATATATATATATATATATAATATATATATATATATACACACACACACACACACACACACACGTGTATATATATGGATACAGATGGATAGACTGTTGCCATGAAGGGATGCACCTGATTGGAAATGATGTTCAGATATCCTTTGGCATTCAAACGTTACTCCACTTTTATCAAGGGGCCCAATGTGTTCCATGAAAACACACCTCACACCAAGTAGAAGTGAGGATGAGAGATTTGCACAGGGTACTACATTAAATTGGAGAACACACCTCATACCATCACACCACCAGCCTACAATGTTGACATGCGGCATGATGGATGCATGTACTCATGTGGTTTTCTCCATACCCTAGTCCTTCCATCAGGGTGAAACAGGAACCAGGAACCAGGATTCATCCTCCAGTGTCCAGTGTTTTTGTTCCTTAGCCCACTGCAACAGCAGTTTCTTGTGTTTTGCTAAAAGAAGTGGAACTCTGTTAGGTCGGCGGCTGCCACACCCCGTTCGTGTCAAGGTACGATGAGTTGTGCATATATCGACACCAATGTTATATTATATATCCTAATATATATATATATATATATATATATATATATATATATATATATATATATATATTTTTTTTTTTTTTTTTTCTCACACAGAGTTTCACATAATAATATACAAGTAAAAAGTATAACCTGTGATATGATGTTTTATCTTTCCTGAAATATAACGACTGGTGAGTGGGGACTTTCATTGTAGAAGTGAGCGTGAGAGGTTTGCACAGGGTACTACATTAAATTGGAGAGTCATCTGAATTATTATTACAGTATTTGGGGCTGTGTGAGTCCATCCACCATGTCAACTAGATTTACAGATGTTCATATAAATAATGTAACTGCACTTTAGGACAGTATGTATAGGAAGCCAATCATTTTGTGCGTTTCTCAAATTATATATACACCTTAAAACATCATCCTCCACAAAAAATGTGTACGTTTTCTAAATTAACAGGTTTAAATACCCCACCTAGACTTGACTAAAATGTCAAAAACATTATTCTCTACATGAAGTGTTTGTACCCACTTTCCCAATCAATTTACTGAAAATATTCAAAGTCACCAAGCAATTTACCATGAAAATAATATAACTTTGTTGACGTGAGCCTACAGAAACACTTATTAAACACTTATTTGCTGGACAGTATATGACATGTCTACAAACAACATTTTCTAAAGGAAATTCTCATTTGGCAAGTAGTGATTTTAACTATGCATAGACATAAATTATACCGATAAAATTATGTTTTTAATAATTTATTTATGTTAAAAAAATAATAACAAATACAGCAAGCAATTTCCTGAAGATAATATATATTTATAATTAAACATAAAAACAAAAAATATTGTCTGCAATAAACTTCGACAAATAAGATGACAACATGTTTAAACAAAAATTACTGTCTGCAATGCAATATCTGTTTTCGTTTCTCAAAAAAATACAAATAGAGTCCTGTCATTTTGGATGAATGACCACAGAGAACCTTGCCTTTAAGTGCTAAGATTCGCGCATGTGTAGAAAGGCTCAAAAAGGCAAACGCTAACTTATTTCCTAGCTATCTTATTTCCTGTGACACTGGCACTAATTAAAAATCTGGCTCCATTAAAGGTGAAACAACTTCCATAGTAAATATTCAATTTGCCCCATTGTGTAGATCCTTAACGTTTAAGTTAATACGTTCTTAACAATTTCTTAATTTTAGTAGTAAATAAAAAAGTCTGAATATTCACAGCATACTGTTGCCAACGCACCTGACTATCCAGACTGTGACTTGCCTAGTGAGGAGATTTTATTTTTCACTTTGACATTATGGACTTTTTTGTGCTGATCAGTGGCAAAAACTCCTAATTAAACTCCCTTTACTTTTCTGTCCAGTTCGTCCCATACAAGGTCTATGGGATTGAGGTCTGGAGACTGGGCAGGCCAGGTCATTAGATTGAGTTGTCCTTCACATTCCTTCTTCGCCAAATAGTTCTTGCACAACGTTGAGGTGTGTTTCGGGTCATTATCTTGCTGATGAATGAAGGACTGCCCAACTAGCCGTAATCCTGATGGAATGGCATGCCTCTGAAGTATGCTATGATAGCCGTGCTGGTTGACCTTGCCATGGACTTGGTAAAGATCACCAACTCTGTCAGCAGCAAAGCAACCCCAGACCATGACACTGCCTCCTCCATGCTCGACAGTGGGAACCACACATGCAGAACTCATGCGCTCACCCTCTCTGCGTCTTATAAATACTTGTTTTTTGGCCCAGGCAAGTCTCTTCCTTTTATTCTGCACTCTTAACAATGGTTTCTTTGCAGCAATTCTTCCAGTTAGGCCAGCTTCACGTAATCTCCTCTGAACAGTTGATGTTGAAACATCTCTACTTCTAGTAGCATTTAGCTGAGCTTGTATTTCAGGGGCAGTTAATCGCCGGTTTCGCAGACTTGTGACTCGAATTAACTTGTTCTCTGATTCTGAGGTCACCCTTGGCCTGCCTGACCTTGTTCAGTCCTCATGAGTGCCAGTTTCTTCAAATCATTTCATGGTCTTGGCCACAGCAGTTACAGACACTTGCAAAGTTCTTGTGATTTGTCTTAAAGATTTACTTTCATTTCTTAAAGTAATTACTTAACTGAGCGTATTTTGTCATTTTCCGCTCCCTTACATTCAAGAATGACAAACTTGTGCCTATGCTACCTATATTTATAGTAATCATGGACCCTCACCTGTTAACAATAATTGGTGACAAAAGGTTAATCAGGTAACATACTAGTTAACTCAGAGAACATCTAACAAAGACACTTTTATACTTAGGTCAGTGTTCTAACACTGTGTTATACACATTTCACACTTTTAACTGACTTGGGCTTCAGACTGAAATCCCCTTGCTTTGGGAATTTCATTGGAATTGACAAGATTTACATTTTCATTTAAAAACTTAATTTTTGAATGTAATTCACTTATAATTATCAGTTTATATAAGTACACATATCATATAATGAAATAGTAAGTGTTTATAGACAAGTTTATACAGTTAAAAGCATAGATAATCATGAAAATCCTGGTCTCAAGCAGGTTTACTCAAACTTTTGATTGGTACTGTAATTTCTGCACAAGAGGTAGTCATTACATTACACAGTAGCAATTCAATAATATCAAATTGTAAGATTCTATTTTATTGCTGCTGCAAATCGAGTCCCTTTTCTGCCTAAGAAACTGCATTGTCTCTCTTTCATTTCTACTTTCCATCTCGGTCTATCTCTACGCTATCCTCCAGTTTCCAATCTGCAAACCAGGCCCTTTCTGCATGAAAACATTACATAGCTCAATATTTCTATTTATGAAATGATTACTTCATAGAATTGTTCAAGGTATTGAATTTCTTCCCATTTAATATGACATGGTGTTTGTTCTGTAAGTGTTTTATATTGCAGTTTCTGATTGGATCCTTGTTTTTCTTCTATTAAACTAAAAGCTGGAAAATCAAAAATACACCCACCCCTCGTTATATCGCCCCTTGCTATACTGCGGATTCGGCTGTATCGCGGTCCTGGAGTTGGCTCCCCATTTTTACAGTCTAACTGCACATCCCTTAGCTGCAATACACATACATAATTTCACTTAGAATTGCTGTTGGTTTTATTTTGTACTGCACACCACAAACTAAAATATACAGAACAATTAAAAACAAAGCATTGATATCGTACTGTTCTCATATACACAAGCATTGCACAATAACACAAAGATAATCAATGTAAATATTTTTTTTAAAGAAATAAAATTGGCACCAGGAGACCTGAAACTATTGCATTTCATTATTGCTAAAAACAACGGAACATGTATACTTAAAGAAATTTAAAAAAAAAAAATGGAAACTTGAAAATTGAAAATTGAAACTATATTTTTACAATATGAATTTATTTACAATATTATCTATTTTTGTGATGGGTTATTTTGATGCACAAAGCGTTCAAACCACGACAAGCTTCAGTGCTGTGTTGTAAACATGGCACAGTGATGTGATATGACAGCATTGATTTCCGCAGTTGTCGCCTATAGCTACACATGAAGCAAAGCCGTTTGCATGTAGATATACAAATATAAAGGATGAAGAGAATACAATAGTACCCGTATGAGTGAGAGCGGCGCAGGAGAGTGATGATTCAGACGAGGATAGCCATCAGTTAATTTTAGCAGCAGTCAATGGATGAACCCACCCACAATTCTCAGTGATTAGTTGCAAATATGAACGCTGACTGTTCAGTAATTCTCCAGATTTGCATGGTGCTACACAGCCGTTTTATAATGCTGCCGGTCGTTTTTTTGGTCACATCAGGTGTTGTACTGTAATAAGTTAGATATGGTAGAAACACAACAGCCTGTATGAAAATACAATATTCTGTAATTTCTGTTACCAGCACGATGATGCTTTGGGAAAAAACGGGACGAAATGAGTGTCCCATGTCCCAAAAGTCCTGTCCAAAACGGTGTCTTGCAGGAGTGTTGCTGTAGTGGTGTCAGTCTATAGAAGTGTCTATACCACACGTTCATTGGAAGAAGACTGTCTCTATTAAATATTTGGATTGATGCCTACTCATGACATAAACAAACCAAGGCCACTTTGTGCAGGCCAGGCAGGACTCTCAGCTTTGGTCTACATTGAGCAGAACAAAAATAGTAATATGGCAGAGATTTCTTTAGAACTGTTCAAATTAATTCAACAATAAGGAAAAATATTACAAAAGGAGCAAAAAAAAAAAAAAAAAAAAAAAAAAAAAAATCTTTGTATTATTGTGGTTTGTTTTAATATAAATTTGAAATGTAGCCCATGTGTTCTTAAAGGGTATAAAAAAGGGAAATGAATAGTTGGTTTTAGTGCCATGAAATCAATACAAAAGGAGGATGTCATTGGTTGTATGGTTAATTCTAAATATGCGTTAATTGGAAAATGAAACTAGTATCTCTAGCGGTAATTAGCTAATTGGGATTCTGAATTTGTGGTTGAGGTGGGGCAGGGGAACAAAGGAAAAGAAGACATAGATGTCTATTTGTAAAGTGGCTCAACTGGAGAGACAGGGAGATCCTTTTGACTTAAGAGAGCTGCTGTTTATTTTGTTCTTTAAAATACTATTAACTCCAAAGAAGAATGTCTGCACTACAGCAAATGCCGTTTAAATAACATCCAACACCTGTTTACAGATAGAATGGTTGTCAGGCCGGAATACAATTCTCGGTACACAAATCAGGTTTTCACACAAACAGGGTATTGCAGCTGGCAAGGAAGTCCAAACAGTCCAGGTCAGACACAGGTTTACAAGATTTGCAAAGTTCAAGTTCTATCTCTCTCTCTCTCTCTCAAATACACACATACACAAAGCACTCTGTGTCTCCTCCAACTCTCTCGCAGATTTGGCCATCAAACCTGCTTTTTTTATGGCACCCAACACAGTCTTTACCCGAGGCAAATGAGACTCCCAGTCAAAGCTGTGAATGACTACATCATCCAAGTAGACTTTATATTTGGTCCATGAAATGCTGAAATGTTGCTGCAGTACCATGTAATCTGAAGGACATTACTATATATTGAAACAGGCCATCGGGGGTGGCAAAGGCCGTCTTTTCCCAGGCTCTCTTAGTTAAGCGGATTTGCCAGTAACCTTTTGCCATATCTAGAGTGGTTATATAGCTTCCCTTCCCTATTTTCTCTAACAGCTCGTCTGCCTGGGGCATTGGGTAGGCATCAAACTTTGAGACTTTGTTCACCTTACCGAAGTTTTTACAAAACCTTCAGGATCCATCAGGTTTGGAGAACTTAACTATGGGGTTGACTATGGGGATGGACCACTCTGGTGAAAGTGTGGGTGACACTTTTATCTTAGTCTTCCCTAGTGGTGGTGTGAGGTAGTGCTTCCCTATCCTTCCATGCCTTTAATAAATTCACGTGGTTAACTTGCTCTGGAGGCTGACGACCTGGCTGTCGGACCCTATAGTTTACCTCCCCCACTTTCTCTATTATCTCATAAGGGCCTTTCCATGTTGCCAGAAATGTACACTCTACAGTGGGAACTAACACCACCGGGTTTGGGAGCAGCTAACTGACATTTGGGACAAGAACCACAGTCTGTTTACCTCCCAATGTATCCCGGACCAATAAAACCTTTTTAGTACCCTCTCCCTCGTTTTATTCACCCCTAGATGACACCCTAAGATATGGCGTAATTGCTCCACAATATCTACCCCTATCTTTGCCACCTGAAACAACAATCCATTCTGTATCATAAAGTATAGATATCCCTTGGGCATGTTTTCTTCATTTACAAGGGCCTCATGAACCACCTTCACATTCCCCCTAGCATGTTGCAGTGTGAGATCTTGTGCTTGCACAGTCCCAAATTTAGTAGTCTCTAGCTCTGGCAGCTCAGTTTCACCTACTTCAAGGTCCTCTATTATCTTTGTTTGCCCTTCCCCACTTGTGGGAGGTTCTTCCTCAAGCTCCTCAGTTACCTTGGATTCAAAAACATTTTCTATTTCAGGTTCGTTTTCCCCTAAAAACACTTTTACCAGTGTCTCTGTGAAGACCACGCCCTCTTCCGGTTTTTGTTGTGGACTTAAGGTTACTTCTGCCTTTGTGGGCAATAAGCTGCAATATGTCCCGGTTTGTTACAGTTCTAACAAATTATCATTCGGGGGTTTGATTCTCGGTGCGCCATTGCCGTTACTGGCTTTCGCTGTTACATTTGACCCCGTTCCTTTATGGCATTTCTCCACTGCTCACTTTTGCCAAACGAATGTGGAACAGTCTTACCCGGTCTTGTTGCGATGTTCCGCCTGCCCCTGCCATTTAGAATATTTTCACAATAGCTACTGGACTGCCAGCGGAAAGTACCTCGTTCTGCCCCACCCAGTGACGAACCTCCTAGGGTAGGCAGCGCTGACAGTGGTCTAACAAGATGGTCTCCATAACCTCTGCCGCTGTTCGGGTTTCGAGTAGCAGCCACTTCCTAGTCAGGTGAAGAAGATCAAACATTTGAGTTCTAGGGGGTTGACCTGCCTGCCATAAATGTTATGTCTTATATTTTATTTTAATCTGACATGTAACTGAGTACAGTTTTGTGAAATGAAATGGAACTGTTGGCTCCATTATTTGCCGTCATTCCTGGCTTCACTATTTTATTAAGCTAAATTACTTAAATAACTCTTTCTCGTGCAAGACCCAAGCTATTGCAATGACTAGTTTATCTCTGGCCAGTCTGAAATTGCTCTGATGTGAGCGACAGCCTGAATTGCAGAGTCGTTGCCGTCCATCATCTGATGACAAGAGGACTTTCATTTTAAAACAAGCCTTTACTGTATCTGCAATTGAAGGCATGGAAATTGCCAGGTGTGCAATACACTACTATAAATGAATCTGTGGTTATATTGGCAGAATCTAACCAATTGTAATCCTGTGTGATGCACTACAGTTCAGCACATGCTGGGTGATACAGACAGTGCTATTGTACTGAACTGAGGTGAATATGACAATGAGCAGTGCATTGATTTTCAGTGTTGATTTTAGCTATTGAAGATAAACCTCAATACAGACAGTTTTAGAATAAAAATACATAGCTACTATTTCTCATGGTGTAAAATAAATAAATAAATATTGATAGTGGACTCCCATATATAAGCATTACTATAGAACCAACCAAAACAGTTTACTGTAGTATACTGCAGTACAGTGGACGGTGGAGTAATAATGTTATGACATTATTGATCACTTGTTTAGTCTTAATCATTCATTGTACTGAAAAATTATTACTGATTCTCTTCAATAATCGTATTTTTGAAATCATCTAGGCTGAGAAGTTCAATTGCTGAGAGCTCAGCGATCCTGCTCCTCTTGTGAATTGCTCAGGGCCCTCCTGCACCTCTCCTGTGGCGTATCGACCATTTTCTATTGTGTTCAGCAGATCTTTGATCGTTTTCTATTACACATGTTCTGTTTTTTATTTTTGCTAATATTAACCGTTTGTCCATGGAGTCTGTGGGACTAGAAGCATGTTAGTCTCTGCTGTTTTTTCATCTGTAAAGGGAAGATGTTTATGTTGATTTTTAAATGATGCCGGCATACAAACCCATCACTGTTTAGAACTGTGACACAGGCTCTCATTAATAAAGCCTTTGTCATTGTGCTATGTCTAAAGTACTGAAACTCATTATGTCAGCTTTTTACCTTTTTAAAACAAAAGCTTTTCTAGACTGAAAAAAAGAAAGAGATAATTTACAGATAAGTGGAATTGCATGATTACATCTTAATACCAGTTATGTAAACTTCAATTGCTTCTAGAAATTAATCATTTTGGTTTTAAGTATGAAACATTTTTAATCAGATTTGCTTCGTGTTTTAATCAAATTCACTGATGTATTGTAGCGGTTTTGAAAATGCAATTTTCTTTTCTTTCATCGGCTCTGGGGTTATGTTGTAAACTACAGTAATGAACATGACTCACATCCCAATCTAGCTTTGACAATGTACTTCATGGGCGTGTTTTGAAATCCTAGCCTACATTGTTTGACACATTGTACATACTTAAAACTCAATGTCAATAGGGTGCAGTCAGGACCACCCTGATTGGATGCAAAGAGTTTCCATTTTCATGGCGCTGCTCCTTTTTAGCTTTTAGATGGTTTGCAAAAACACGATTATTGTTGAGAATCAATAGTACTTTTTCAGTACAATAAATTGTCAAGACTTAAATTATCAATCATATCATAATATTATTATTGTTCCAGTCGTACACTGTACTGCATTATACTGTAGTACTAAACTGTTTCGGTTGTTTTAATAGTAATGCTTATATATGGGAGCCAACCATCTATTCATTCTTTTTACACCAAGAGAAATTTCAACAGGAAAGTAGCTATGTATTTATATTCTAAAACTGTTTGTATTGAGGTTTATCTTCAATAGCTAAAATCAACACTGAAAATCAATGCCCTGCTCATTGTCATATTCACCTCAGTTCAGTACAATAGCACTGTCTGTATCACCCAGCATGTGCTGAACTGTAGTGCATCCCACAGGATTACAATTGGTTAGATTCTGCCAATATGACCACAGATTCATTTATAGTAGTGTATTGCACACCTGGCAATTTCCATGCCTTCAATTGCAGATACAGTAAAGGCTTGTTTTAAAATGAAAGTCCTCTTGTCATCAGATGATGGACAGCAACGACTGCAATACAGGCTGTCGCTCACATCAGAGCAATTTCAGACTGGCCAGAGATAAACGAATCATTGCAATAGCTTGGGTCTTACACGAGAAAGAGTTGTTTAAGTAATTTAGTTTAATTAAGCAGTGAAGCCAGGAATGACTGCAAATGATGGAGCCAACAGTTCCATTTCATTTCACAAAACTGTACTCAATAACATGTCAGATAAAAAGAAAATATGAGACACAACATTTATGGCAGGCAAGTCATTTGAATTAGTAAAACAAAATCTGTCTTTTATATGAATTATTCTAAAATAATGCACATTATCTCATGTTTGATTGCTTGATTTCTGCTGTCGACATAGTTCTGTACCTCCTACAGTTACAAGTGCTGTGCAAAAATAAACCAGTACACCCATTTTCTAATGACTGATCAACAACAATATATGCATATGAAATCTTAATACCAGCTGCAAACTTAAATTGCTTCTAGAAAGTAATTATTTGTTTTAAGCATGAAAATGAGTTTGAAAATCAGATGTGCTTCTTGTTTTAATCAAACTCATGCCGTTTAAAAAGCTTTTCAAGATGCAAACGGTCAGTGGTTTTGAAAGTGCAATTTTCTTTCCTTTCATCGGCTCTGAGGTTATGTTGTGAACTACAGTAATGGACATGATTCACATCCCAGTCTAGCTTTGACAGTGTAGTTCATGGGCGTGTTATGAAATCATAGCCTCTGATAGTTGTACACATAATACCTACGTAAAACTCAACGAAGAAATAAATGCACAGAAATCCAGATATTTAGAAAATCAATAAAAACTGATGTGTTATTGAAATGGAAATTGGATTATAGGTGCAGTCTTTTCATATGAAGAAAAAAATATTGAAAGAAATACATTGCGGCTTAATGTGTTGGTTAAAGAGATGGGAACAACCCCCCCACCTTGCTGGCTGTTTACTCAGATATACTGTTATCCAATTCATTCAGCGTCGATGAAGACAACAAAACCTGATAAGGACTGAGACACCACGGTGGAGCAAGAACAACACAATATCATCATAATTTCTGTATTATTTTTGTATTGTCTATTGCTGTATTGTGATTATAATGTTTATTGTTCACTGTTGTTTTAGGTCGGTAGCGAAGAGTTACTTGCCTCCCCTGCCAAATCACTTCACGTGTAGAATGTGTAGAAGTTCGACTGAATGAAAAATATGAAAATATAAACAGCTGATACTCGTGCTGGTCCAAATCCACTTGTTTGTTTGTCTCTGTGTATTGTTTGTTTTGACCACAGTGCCGTTTTGTTTTCGGTATAGTGCCTTTGTGTTCTGTTTGTCCAAACTATTTATTTAATTAAATGCGCATCAGCGCTTCATCCCGTAGTACTCCGTCTGTCTCTTCCTGGTCTGATGTCACCCACAAGCCATCCTTGTGACAGTAAGCTCTTACAAAACGCAGTCAGGTACAACATTTTACATGACGTATTTTTCAGTATTGATAGTGTAATTGTGTGATTAGACGCCAAACTGAATTTAAGTCTTGTTTTCTGATTATTTTACTTTGTGTAATCTTTATATTGGGCCATGAACAGCTCACATTTCACATGGACAGAAAGCAAAGGGATCAGTCATATAAAGATGTGACTAGGACTCATTTAGGATTAACAGAACTCAATTTCTCCAACTCAGGCTAATGCTGAAGTTACCTAATGAGTGTCCAGTGCAAGAGGCGGGTTTCAAATCTCTGACTGCAAAACACATATATGAAAATATTATACTGTCAGGGAAAAATGTTGTCATAGCAATTATACAAAAATGTGATACATACAGATGATCTTTGACTTTTGAGTAATGATGCTAGCAGATTGGCATGTCGAATGCAGGTGAAATCGGCTGCAGCTCGTTTGGTATTGGAGTTGAGAGGTTGTGTTGTGCCTGTCTTCATGTTTAATTATTCCCCTGCAAAGAGAATATTCCCCAGAGAAGTAATGCACTTGCGCAAAGGTCATTGCTTTGTCAATATGAACAAAACAGGCATGCTTCTGCTTACCTTCAGCAGGGGAGGTTATGGGGGGGGGGGGGGCAACTGCAATTTCAATTATAGCTCAAGGAAGCAGAGACAAAGATGTACAGTAAACACAGGGCCATGGAGGTACTGGGCTCCATTCACACAACTACAAGGACTGTCTAAAGGGCTGTTTTATATACCTTATTTTAATTGATTAGAAAAGTTTGCTATTTTATAAGGATGTACTGGGGTATTCTGTCTTTAAACTAGGGCTGTCAATTAATCGTACTTAACTTCAGCAATGAATGCGTTAATTTCGTTGGAGATTACGTTTTTTAATGCATGTTAATCTCACTCCTCTGTCTTGAGCCTCTTAGCATACTGTAACTCATTCCCTACATCACCATTTTAATTTATGGTAGAGGAGCGCATGCAATGCAATGAGTGCAGTCTGCGTTTGCTTAGACAGTCATGTAACTGCATTATGGAGCAAAGTACTAAAAGTGAATGATTTGTGAATGGGAAATTTATTTAAAAAATAACTTTCTGACGTATCTACTGTCAAAATGAAAATTTCAGTATTACAAACATCTGCTACATCTAATCTGACGCACAACCTTCTCAAAATACACTCGAGCAACAACACAACAATAATGAATCCTGTCAGTGTACAGAGTGCACTTTTATACTTTAAGACATGTTGCATTTTTCTACTATGATGCATTATGAGCATCAACAGTTTACTCAAAGCCTCCACTAGTGTTTTCTACTGTTATAACAACTTTGACTTGCAAAAAGAAGGAAAAACACTGAGTGAAATAGCTTGCTTCACTTGATTTTCAAGGTGTGGTATCCGAAGCATAATCAACAAATACAGAGAAGTATCATCTGTAATTGACAAACCCAGGACTGGAAGACCCAGAAAGCTGTCTAACAAGGATGAGCAATACTTGAAGATAATAACCTTAAGGAATAGAAAGAAGGCAAGCGTTGAATTGACAGCAGAACAGGCAGAAGGCACAGGTGTCGTTGTCCATCCATCAACAGTCCAAAGCACCTTTGACCATTGTTCCATAGTCCAATTTATGTGTTGTTGTGCATTTTTTAAAGCCTTTCAGTCTTTCCCCTTTCTTAACAGAGGTATTCTTACTGCAACACATCCTTTAAGTCCTGATTTCAAGAGTGACCGTTTACTGTTGATTTGATGGACAATGACACTAGTGCCTTCTGCTAATATTTAGTTGAAAATAAATAATTTGAAAACAGACGTAAAGGTATAGTGAATGTGGTGTGCACTGAGCATTTAGGGAGCAGCCTTTAAATATACTGATGCTTCAGTTTCAGTACACACCACTCACTATATCCTTGTGTCTGTTTTAAACAGTGTTAACATGTTCGCCCCTTAAGCTATGTAGCTACGAAAAAATATAATTTTGGTTTATAATCATAAAACAGGATTATTATTATACATACATAATGCATTTTACTTCCACTGTTTTTAATAAACATGGCGTTCCTTACCGATGTTGGTTCCTTATAAAGCTGTTGCTGGTGATCTCTTGAAGGCGTGAACATATTTGTCATTGTAACGGTGGACTGCAAGTCCATCCCCTATAGAAATAGTGAAATCATCTGAAGCCTTGCTTGAACTGTAGACGAGAGTACAATGGGACTTGCACTACTGTCATAGACTGAGAAATAACAGCAAAGTCATTCTATTTATGGAAAATGTAATTGATTGCAGTGTAAACGTTTTGTTTCAATCTAATGATAACCAAAAGGAAAATATATGATGTACTTCCTTGAGCTTTTGAAGGGGTGGTGCAGCGGACTAAAGCCTGAATGGGGGTGTGATGAGTCAAAGGGGTTTCGGTCTGAGATTCAGCCTCCCGACAGTAGGTGGCATCAAACCAACTCGGGACTTCCCTTACCAAGATCTCGTGACCATGGCAAAAGTCATCTTTTGAGGGGCGGCACCTTGGTGAGGGGCGGAAGTACGAGTATGTAACTTCCAGCCACTGGAGTCAAGTGAAGGATAAGGACACGTGTCGGTTGGGGATTGGTGTTCCACTGACTACAGAGGCGGGACATTACATACTAAAGGGAACGTACTACTGTGTTCGGGGTTGGTCCGAAAGTAAAAGTAGGAGGAGTCACGGGTGAAGGGAGATACTGGTTTTGTGCAGCGGGTTTTTTTTGAAATACTAACATTTCTTTTGTCTTTTTTTTTTTTTATGGTCACCACGAAGACAAATTAAAGACGAGTCATCAGTTTGTTTTGGATTTCACCCCTGCACTCCTTCCCTCACACCATTTTGTTTTTCGTTTGTTATTTAATTATTTTGTTGTGTATAGAAAATAAAAATAAATTATTTTATTTCTGTACACATAAATTACTGTCTGGACATTCCATTTAATACACTCTCGCCTCACAGCAGGTTCCAAATACTTTTTTTTTCGGTGTCTATAAACCGAATTAAACCATTCGTCCTGACTTACGACTTTTCACAAAGTAGAACTTTTCCAGGTGTAAAAGTCTCCCATACGCTTACCAACAAGTAATTACGCTTAACTCGACATTTCAACATATCGTCCGCGTTCTGTGAAGTATATATGAAATATAATATTTATCACCTATATCTGAACACTATTATATATATTTATTACCTATATATACACTATGAAAATTCAATATTTTTGGTTTACATTCCAAATACCCGTATTAAACAACACCATAAAACTAAATGGTAACTCATTAGAAATGTAGTAATTTTATGACCATACTCAACATACACTAAAACCCCTCGACGTAAACTCACAAAATTTTTCAAGTACACCATCTCTCCATAGAGAGTCCTCAACAAAAAAATTTAATACTTTATAAAATTATAAATAGTTAATATATAATATAACATAAAAAATAAAAAGGAAGAAAAACAAGCTTGCAACCTTAACTGCAACCTTAACTGTCTGCTTACCTGCATTTACACTATGACCACTTGGCAAATCTTTACAGTCAATACTGCCATTACTCTTTTCTACTACACGAGGCCACGTATAGTTTCAGATACCTTGCGGCGTTGTCCTCTACGCTGATTTAATTGGCCACAGCGACCAAAAAAAAATAATACAAAAACAGCTCGGGCTTAGCGCCCCTCTCAAGCCTCGGTCTCACCTAGCACGGCTGTACTTGCCCTCGGTGACTACGCTGACTGAATCAGCTGCATACCCCGGCATCGACCGCGGTTCTCCCGCCATACCTACAGGCTTGGAACAGTACCTACCCAGCCCTGATTGACCCGGCACCGGTGTAACCATCTTCGGCGCCACCTACAGCCCAACGCCGACCACACCTACCATCGGCACCGACCTTGGAACCGACTGTTAGGCACCGACAGCGCTCTCCTCGACCCTGATCCCGGCACCGACTGATTCAGCACCGGTGAATAGCTTCAGAGCTGTCTACAGCCTGGCACCCATCGGCACTGACCTCGGCACGATTGACTCAGCACCGCCCACCCGATCTCGGCACCGAGCGCAGCAGCCCCGCCTACGACGCCATGTCAGTGCAGTCAGCTGGGTCCTCCACTGGTTTCCACCAGTGCAACCAGTGCACGGCAAAGCTGCCCAGGCAGGACGAGCACCGGTCCTGCGCCAGATGCTTAGAGCCAGACCATGCGGCCAAAGCACTGGCAGGTGAGCTGGACTGCTCTCTGTGCAGGAAATTCTCAAAAAGAAAAGCCCTGTCCCCAGCAGAGTCTCTCTCCCCAAGCCATGGGAGAATGAGGTCAGTGGTCAAAGGTCCTACGCAGAGGACCTCTATCAAACCCAGTTAGCAGAGAGGCTTCAGGAAAAGATCCACAGAGGCAGACATAGGGGAGCTCCAGGCGGTGGCAAAGGTGATGCCTGACCTAATGGGGGAGTTAGGCCAGGCATCAGGGAGGTCGCTGGCGA
Organism: Polyodon spathula; assembly: GCF_017654505.1. NCBI lineage: Eukaryota > Metazoa > Chordata > Actinopteri > Acipenseriformes > Polyodontidae > Polyodon > Polyodon spathula. The sequence continues at coordinate 2,670,830 of NC_054567.1, read as the reverse complement.
CGATGGTGGCTGCTCTCCGGCATTTGTGACCGACGCAAGCCAAGGTCATGGAGACGAGAGGGTGGCATTACTGAATGCCCACATTACACCGGGGCAGACATTTCAGGAGACCATTGATGGGAGCCATAATCATTGGAAGCTTACTTGTGCAATGTCATAACTAATGTGTAGCTTTAAATCCAAGAACACATTGTAGTATTAATACGTTTTTTTTTTGTTTTTTTTTATATATACATATTTTATTTATCTGGTTGAAAAAATAAACAACTCATCTCTGCTTTTAAATAATAACCTGCGGTACGTTTGTGTTAAGCAATAAGACTGATCTTATATCTTAGCCAGTTATTTTTACCATCAGCTAAACAAAGTATTTATTTATTTATTTAATTTTATACGTTAAAATATTTTAGCAAACTACCATGCATAATTTTGACCATCCCATCCCTATCAGGAATTACCAGTTTTCATGGCCATAAAGGGTCCTCTTGTGGTGAAGTTTAGAATGGAGTCTTTTTTTCTGAATGTGAAAGTAAATCTGTTTTTGTACACATCCTATGAACGCTGTCGATGTGCTATATGAAACAAACAAAAAATCTAAACGTGTCTGCAGTCAGTGGCAATAGCAGCTACTCTATGGTTTTAATGACAATATAACTAACTTATTTTGTATCTGTCCTGCCCACTCCCACAGTCGTCAATAGCGAATGCAAATTAATCCTTGATCACTGAGACAATTTTGGTCGCGCACTGCTCGCAAATGTGAGCCGTGTTTAGCACTGATGTGTACATTTTACTGTGCCCCCAGCATTTCAATAATGCTTTACATTACATCGATCGATCGATCCGCGAAAGGTAGGTATACCCCTAATTATAACTATCACTGTAGTTATGAAACAAAAAAATAATAGACGCCATATCAATAGTATTCTTGTCAGTACAGTATACACGTTCACTTCAATTCACTATGTAGATAGCGCAGTGTTAAATCAGACCAGATTTCTCTCTAAACTCAGCCCTATCAATACAACTTAATTGAAATAAACGGTAGAACGTATAACTGAGATCTCTCATAAATATTAACATCCTCCCGATATCATATTTATGGTAGCCATAAATACCATCATTTATGCATACTAAGCCATTATAAAACGTTTGTCTCAAGGCTAAATTATCCCACGGACTTGTATCAACACATTTTCGCAGTAGGTTTATACTAGAAACACTTTAAAACATACAAATAACCAAACGAACATTGTATTAAACAAATCTGACAGCATACCTGTAAAGACGTGGTGTTTGGGCTTCAACTTGTACAGACTCTTATAATTGAATAAATAAATCTTATTATTGTTCGATGCACTTCTGTTTTTTTTTTTTTTTTTTTTTGTGTTGTTTTTTTAAAAAAACCGAGTTACTAAAGAGAGTAGAATTAGAGTAGAATTAGCTAGTGCTTGCTCTTCATAAACCTCAAACCCCCCTGCCCGCCCCCCTTCCCCCCCAAAAAAAGATGTTTCTTTAAACTAGGCTAGTTGTCTTTGTATACTGTGTGTTATTGTAAAACCGTTTCCACTGTAATTACTGTGTTAGTTAACAGTTAGCTTAGCCAGCCGCGTTTTTTTTTCACTGTTTTCTATGGTACAGCTGGCCCCCGGTGGTCGGAATGTGTAATTGCATGTTGTGTCCTTCCAATGTGTAAATGGACAAAACTGGCATCATGGTGGCCATACTGTTTCATGTAACAACTTTTCCTGAATAGCTTTTTTGGAAGACAATACATAGATAACGTATACCAAAAAATCAAGTCAATCAGCCACACCATGTGACCTAAAAAAATCCTTAATAAGAATTAATCTTGAACATGAGTGGAGAATGTAAAAAGAAATTCACAACTGTACTATTTATCGCTCATGTGAAAAAGACCACACCATGTGACCAAAGGCCGCCATATTGACCATGGCACAACGTCCCATAGTCCTCTACATTCTTGCTATCTTGTTTTTGTGTAGCGGTTCAAAAGTTATAGACATCTGTAACTTTTTGCAGGCGGAAGAAAAATTATTATTATTATTATTATTATTATTATTATTATTATTAATAATAATAATAATAATAATAATAATAATAATAATAATAATAATAATAATAATAATCCTTACAACAACATTAGGCTTCTCAGCCATTCTGGCTTGGATGCCTAAAAATCTGTTTTTCCATGTTAAAAATAAAATGGCAATATGAGTTTTCCTTCCGCAATGTGCTTTAGAGAACCAATCAGAATGTTTCCATCACAATTAACACACAGTCTGTTTTGGGGATTACAATTGTATTGACTTTTGTTATCAAAATAATAAATAGTTGTAATAAAAAAGACAAATTACTCAGCATCAGACCGCTTCCCAGAATTAGTCATTCCATGGCCTGGTGGTAGGCCCTTCATTTACACCTCGTCGTGCGCTCGGTTCTGCGCCTCCACTCCACACTCTTTTCTGATTGGTGTTTACAGCTGGGGTGGGATCCGGACTCATCCTGGCTGTGTGCTTCACATCCTGCCAACACTCTCACTGAGTCCCGTCCTTGCCACAAGATGCCAAATGAACACTCACTGCACTTGACCTTGTTATCTCCTTTGATGCTGAGGGCTCTGATGTGGCAGGACACCTCAAAGTGTGGAGTGCACATCATGCTCTCTACACTAAGCACAGCTGTTTGCATAATGCAGCGTTAAGGGTGATCTAAAGTGGAATAAATGAATCCGCCAGCGCCAGTGGTGATTGTGTATGGTACGAGGTGTCGTTGAAGTGGAACTGTCCTTTTTCTATTCAGCTCTTTATGTTTGCTGATCTTACTGTGGTAATAAAAGTCACATCTCAGAGTAATGAATCCTTTTTGACTGAATAAGGTAATTTTGAAAATGTTTACATTATTAAAGACTTTGAAAAAATACTTTTCAGTTGAAGTGATTGTAATTGAATTGATTATGTTTCTTTCAGTGTTTCTAAATTCAGCACTGTAGGGTATTTAAGAGCTCTGGATGAATGTCAAACACAACAAAGTGGTCTTTATATTAGAAACACATACATTAGTGTAAATGGGCTGTCTCTTACAGACATACATTTCATTGCACATCAAACATCAGCTGAGAGTCCAATTACAAGGGACAAGAAAGCACGTCTTACTGGATTTGATTCAGGGTGATAGATGCTCAGCTAGCAGGTGTTTCCTTACCTGAAGCTACACAAAGTCTACCTGATTTTAATGTGGTGATGTTGCAAAGTACTACAGTAGTATGTATTAGAAAGGATCCCACAGGCTCAAAGACTTATACTGAAAAACATTTGAATGATCCAGAGATGAAAGTCCTTACTTGGTAAAGCTGACTGTACATCTGTTTAAAAGAAACCAGCGGAGGGCATTTCATACTTTCACAGCTGACCATAATGAGCAGCACAGTCGAACTTTTCACCCTGGAATATTCACATGAGCTGAGGTTTATATGTGTGGTGGAGTGTCTCGCCCCTTTGTGTTTATTAGTGCTTTATGTTGTATGTAGTGTGTTAATGTTGGTGTTTATGTATAAAATACACAGGATGTAAATATGTGTTATGAGCATGAGTGTTTAAAATGTATATTTGTGTTTAGGCACGAGGATTGCACAGCACTTCATGTGCAAGTAAAATGTAATAATATGCGAGCACAGGGAATTGCATTTCATAAATTCATGTGCAGTTGTAGTGAGATTCCAATGGAATGATTGATTAGCAATCTAGTCTCGGTACAGCTACATAAAAGCTACATGTTTTTACTCACCCGGGGTTGTATGTTTGGTGAATGGAGAACGGGTGGAGTGGAGTTAAAAACAAAGTAAATAACAATTACTACTATGTGCTGGAGAACCATCACGGTACTTGTTTGTGTCTGTTCGTCCACTCATTTGTTTGTCTGCCTGTGTTTTGTCTGTTACTATGTTTTTGTTTACCTTTTTATTTTGGCTGCAAGTGCCACATCCTGTTTTGATGTGCTGTTTTCTGTTCAAAACGTGTATTTCTGTTTAAATAAACGCACAGCAATGCATTCATCATCATATCATCAGTATTCTCTGTATTACTTTCTTGTTCTGACGTCACCACTGCAAGCCATCCTGGTCAAAATATGTCATGAAGGATTTACTAGCCCTGTTCAAGAGGAGAGTCCCTCCTGTACAGTGGAGGAGGTTACCGTGACAGTGGGGCAGTTATGCCCAGACTAAACCACCTCCACTACCCCGGGAGGTAAGCCGACTGCACCAGCTCTGCAAAGAGCAACTACAATGGAGAGTTTTCCAATTCTGCCCTAATTTACCAGCACAGGTTATTTTATTGGGAACCACAAGAAAGGGGAGGACAGGCAAAACTAGTTCAATGTTTTCTTTATGCAATAAAATAGCTTTTTTTTGTATTTATAACCAGAGATGATATCTTTACTCTGTATTTCTGTGCATGTGTCACAATACGGAATACAGAAAGTAGTATTTTTCATTATATTACATACTGTCATTATTTGTTGCCGTTTTTCTTCGAGATCTTGGAAAAAAGTCAAATTTACTTCAACAGTTTGATGCATTTTTTGAACATAGTGAAAATCGCCCAAATTCTGCCAACCTGATTCCTCCTTTTGTCTGTAATATGCTGATGCGGGGTGGGGCTGGTAGTTTATACAGTTAGGGGGTGTCAGGGAGCACTGAATCATTTGAGTTAGGAATAGCAGTTTAAAACAGAATCGATTCATTTCGATAGTGCTCAAGAGAAACAAGGCGAGAAGAGATTAAAGAAGACAGAAAAATGATCCTACTAATTTCAGAGAAGCAGTAACTGTTTATTATTATTATTATTATTTATTATTATTATTATTATTATTATTATTATTATTATTATTATTATTATCATCACTACTACTAGTAGTAGTCGTAGTGGTAGTCACGTTAGTGGTAGTCACAGTTGTAGATGTATTTGTTGTTCTATCCAGAACTAAGTTATGACTGCATATTATTTTTAAAGTGGGACTGGATCAGTGGAGTAAACAGTAAACAATATGAACACACTGAATAACCCCAAATGTTTTCTTAGTACATCGTATTGCATCTGCCTCAGTTCACTTCTGCAATAAGTAGTGTCTACTGAAATCGCGGTAAATTTACGTATTTTTCACAGGTAGGTTGCGGGATAAAATTAGGATTTCGCAGACCTGTTTAAATATTAAATAAACCTAAGTAGACATTATTTCAGAACACTATAAAGCCTTCCTTACTAAAACAGAGTGCTTGTCATTAAAGGCAAGCATGCAGCATTGCCCTGCAGTTGACTTGCCCATACATTGAGACTGCACGCTGCATCCACTGAATTGGTATGAAGTGTAAGGCAAAGCTTTGCCAAGTTATATGGAAATCGATTAGAAACAGCCCAAAAACTAATTTACCCATGGGCATCTGGCATACTTTAATAAAGGCAATACATGCAGCACCTTCGTTGTCATGTTATCTGTCCCATCCAATAATTTATTTTATTAATACCGACAGAGTCAAAACAAAGAAAATGTGGCTATTCGTGTCTAAAATTCTAACTGCGAAAAAGTAAGCAGCAGGTTGAAGCGAGGTAGCCGTGTTAGATCGTTGTAGTACTGATTTAACTTGCTGACAGGACTGCTGACTTTACAGTTTGGTTTCTGAAAGCTGTTTATTTTATGTTCGCTTCAGCAGCGCCTGTAGCAGCCTTTTGTTTAATGTGTGATTCTGAAGCTAAATAGCGATCAATCGTATTTTCTCCGAAGACACATTAAGATATGCAAAACAATTACCTCCATCTGCATGTACAGTTTCTTTGGGAAAATCTTGACACCGAAATATACTTTGCTTTTTTTGCTTCGCCATCCATTTCTACTATTCTACCTCCAATGCTGAAAACTAGATTTTAGCAACCTAAATCAAAACAATGCAGCACAAACTTTGTCCCACGCCCTATTGCACGGTACAGGTCACAGAAAAGCAGTACAGACACACTGATAGGCTGATTAAAATATTGTTGTCATTTGAATAGTAAATAAGAACTGTAACCGCTTTGGAGAATTTTTTTTTATAAATGTTATTTGTGGACATTTTTTGTTTGTTTGTTTTTTGCTTAAGTGCAATGCACACAGGACAGTGCTGCAGGAATAAAAAAGGGCTATCTACAAAAGGAAGATACATAGCTTGCGTTGTGCAGTAGTTCATTTAAACAAGGTTTCATTTTTTTCCCTCTCATTGGCCCCTAAAAGAGGTGAATTTCGCGATGACCCTTCAATTTCAAGATTTCCGCTTAATAGGTGAAATCGCGATTTAAGTAAACCCCTAGCAATAAGGTGCTAAATACTGTCCCGACCCTAACCCACTGTGAACAGGACAGGACAACTTTCTTCCATTGACTGCACTTTGAATACAGAACAAAACATTCATCATACAGAGCCAGCTTCTGCAGAAAAGCGGTTTAGGATTAAAGTCAGCACATTTACCACAGTACTTCTTATAACCATCCGAGCAGAACAGCTGTCCCCTTAATCTGGTTGATTTATATATGCAAATTGTAAGCATTAATAGGAAAGTTAATTTCAACTTCAAAGAATTGTAATAAAAATGATAATGAGTAAAATAAATTGTGGGAGAGAGAATGGTCCCTGTTCTTTGGGTGTCAGGGAGCAAGCAGAAAACGATTAGGCCAGCCGGATGTGTGAGAAACAGACACTTCTCCAATGGCATTTCCAAGGACATGGGCCTATTAAAGGGACGGCCAGGGGGGCTGCTCATAGTCAAATAAAGGTTTTGTTCTGAGAAATATTTAAAGCTCTGGAGGTGTTTACAACCTTGCTTGTCTTAGATTATGTATAATCCGTCCAGCAGCATTCATTACTGTTTTCAGCTTTTGAAAAAGAGAGTTAATTAATTACATCCTGACCTCTTTTCCCGGACTTTTGAGAATGTCCACTTTTGACATTGCCTTCTTGCACTTTGTCTGCCTTTATTTTTTCAGGCTACAGTGACGCACTTTAAAGACCTACATGGGTAACAAAAACATTTCAGAAACATCCTTGCCTATATTTCAGGAGTGTAAAGAATGATGTAAACATTGCTATACCATTACACTAGGAATTCATTCTAAAATCATCTCTACTTACCATTGAAGTGTTGAGGTTGCATTTTCAATTAACTTCTGTAATTAATGTTAGTGTTATGAAAGAGAAACAAACAACTGAGAGAGGTAACAAGTCCTCTGTTCTTTTCAGGGGGAGGGGTCTATTTGTCATCACACTACAGCCAGACTTGCTGCCAGGCACCCTGTGAGCTCAATGCTGACACCTGCAGGGCTGGATCTTGTTCCCCAGGGGCTGGTAGGCTGCCTGGAAGCCGCTGTGGAGTCCCCGGCTTTAAAGAGGCAGTTGGCTTGGTTGAGGGATCAGAGGCCAACTACTGACTATCAGTTCTCCTGAGGTGTTTTGGGGATTGGGAACTTCTACATTTAAATATGTGAAACAAATGTGAACAAATTATGTTACCCTTATATATAAATATAAATAAATTATAAATCCTCCTTTGAATGTGTTTATATTGGCAAGAGCTGGATTTAAATCCACTTGTGGCCTTGTTTTCTAAAACTACTACCTGTAAGATGGCGCATGTTTCATGTCACTTGTTCTGGTGCAGGCTGCATCAGTGCTAATGGGGGTATACTACAGAGCCATGTGTTTCATAGGATTAAACCTTCTTCCTGACAACTGCTGAGGGCTGATTTGTTTTTGCAAACATACCCTGTGCTTTTTAGTTAGTAATGTGGCCAGTAGTTCATTTGATACATTCTCAATTGAAATGGATGCATAAAATTGCTCAGTGTGCAAATTTGGTGCTTTGGCGTTAGATTCTCACACCAGTGTATCTCATATAGCGCCAGTAACATTAAATACTGGTGCCAGTAGACATGTTTATTTTTTATTTTTTGTATTTTGTTGTGTTCCTTAGCACCCATAAATGATGATAGTTTCTCATTGGGTCTGGACTACTCAGGTTATTTAGTGTAACACCAAACATTAAACACTCTGATGAGTGGAGGAGGGGGGCTTCATTAGGGCAGGGTTTGATTATTTAGAACGGCTTGCACCCCTGATTGCTAGATAACAGCCCAAATGAGAAAATGATACTAAGCTTCAGTATCCTTCATGGGCTGCTTTCTTTTGCAGAGAGATCGAAAAAAAATGCAATTTAATTACACCCCAATTTGCAAACGATAACGACGACCCATAAGTTATGTGAGGAAGAAAGCCAGTGGCATTAGCAATACAGTCTAATTCAGTTTCTTCTCTGCATTGTGGTCGAGTCCTAGTTGGGTTTTAATGCTGAGCAAATGACAGATGTGTATTTGAACTCAGCGTGTTGATTTCCATATAAGAATAAGAATACTTTTCTCCCTTGCACTGTTCTGGAATGGTGTATGCTGTCAGGAGTTCAAATCTAATGTGATATTGGTGTTTAAAAACAAAAAAACAAAAGAAAAAGCAGTTGTTCTATCAGTACTCGAGGCTCTTTTTGAATGGGCTTGTTCCAAAAGGCACTCTGTTTCACTGTACATAATGTATTTTGTCACCTAAAGTTAATGTGATAAACACGAACACTAACGTACACTAGGTATATTTGGATTAGCTTATAATTGTGCAGCTGCTCAAACTGCAAATCTGTAATTACTGTTTTAAAAGCAACTTAATATGTATTGGCTGACACATTAAAAAAAAAAAAACAGATGTGCTGTCTGAGAAAGATTGTTATGTATTTTCATTTTCTTCTATTCCAGTTCTCAATGCAAAGGCAAGCATGTGGAACGTTACTGATAAGGACACATTTCTTATTTGGGTGTGATATATGGAGGTTGTCGTGACGCACTCTTCCTGTAGTTTGTGATCTCTTGTGGTAATATTTTTTACAGTGTGTGTGTGCGTGTGTGTGTCAAGTGCATGAATTGTAACATGTACTGTCTGTTTATGAGAAGCTAGAGAAGGGCACCAAGCTATACTGGAAAACAGTTACAAAAATAAAGAATTGATGAAGCATGATGTAACCACAGATTCGTTCTGTTGTAGACAAGAGGAATGAAGACTTTACTCTCTCAAATTGCTAATTATGTGTATTAATGCCTTTTTCACATTGCATGCTGAATCTGAAGTTTATTAAAGCATTAGTATTGAACTGTCCAATTATTGTATTGAGCGAATCATTCTGGGGTAATTAACAGAACAAGGTTCACACTAGTGAGCACTTAACACAGGTTAAAAGCTTATTTGAATAATAAAAAAAGACTGACAATCTTGAATCAATCTGTTCAGTATTTACCCTGGGATAAAGCTGATCTGTAATATGGATACAGTAGAGTGTACTTATTTGCCAGAGTGGAATAGTTAAGTTAAAAATAGTGCACTGGTCGCCCCTTCAAAAGACTATTAATAAATAATGTATTTCTTGTCGTCTGGTTCTTATTTTGTGTATACAGTTTTGTAAGACTTTGCTGTTAGTCCATTAAGGGGTGTGTGTATATATCCAGTAACAAAATCTTTGTTAAAATAAGGTTAAGGTTGCAAAATCACGAAAGTCAGGAAATGGGACGTTAAGGTTACACGCAACCTTAACTCACCCCTATTATACCTGTGCATCGCATCAGCTATGATGTCATACATGACATCAGTAATGACATGAGCAATGACTAATCACATGACAAATGACTGCCCAGAAGGTCATTACCTGGGTATGTTTATTGGTCTGTAGAATATTGTGCCATCAGCTGCTCTTTGGAACTAAGATGACAATAACAAGACAAAGAAGCACAGTTTGGTCCTATTCTCCATGGCCCTGTTCTAGAAAAAAACAAAACAAAAAAAAACATATTCAAATGCATTTGATAAACCGATGGTCTTGTATAGACATGTGCCAGTGCCATATTGCATAGTGGCAAGTGTGCCAACTTTTGCATTGGAAGTAGCGGTAGTAATTATGCAACACCTACAGTGCATGACTGTACAGTGCAGTGTTTCAAATGTTTCTGTATTTCCATGTGTTTTTTGTTTTATGAAGGCTAATTGAGATTGCTTTTTAATTCTATACATTCCGTGTTATTTACACAAAAGTATCAAAGTGTATAGCTGTTTGTTTTATGTCAGAAATAAACAAAAATGATTTATTTGGAAGTTCTGGCTTTTGTGGTTATATCGGTGAGTATTTTCGTTTTTTAAACAATCATTTTAGGCCTATTTGAAATGTTTCTCCAGTATTTATAGCTGCTGTGGCGCACAGTCTCTCAACCTCGGTGTACATGGAGGTTTTAAATACTCATTCACCTTCTATCACTGACTGACACGGTGTTTATTATTTATTTACTTACTCTCTACAGTACAATATAATGATTGTTACACTTTTGAAAAGCATTAAATGTTAGCTACGATCAGCCATTCGGTGTGAATTCTGGGAGCTGTAGTTCAAACTGGAGAGCGTTTCAAAACACAATACTTCAAACTGACACTAAACACGAACTGATAAACGTAAATATTTCAGACTTACATTAACATGGCATCCAAGCAGAGCATTGTGAGGAATGTGTTTCTCATGCTGATTTCATTGAGTACTTTGCACCTACGCATTTTGGAGTTATTATGCTTTTTCTTAGTAAATCTACTGCATTAAAAAAATGCAGTACACAGCTTTAGTACACAATACTTTAGTTATGTGTTTATTTATTTTTAAATAAAGGCTACTCATATCTGCAAAGCATTCTGTATTGGAAGCCACACTGTTATTATTGATGGATAGTTCAGAGTTATCACTGACATAAAGAATGTTGTTATGTTGTTTTGTTTCCGATTTAGTTACTGAGAAGAATAGTCCCCGCAGTTATTATTTTTGAGGTGTACCTGCAGCTAATGCAAAGCTTGTTTTAACATTGTCTTTATTAAGCCGACCAGAGACCCGCACTTACAACTGCATTGTCATATTTGTTACATTTTCTTTAAATTCTCAAATGAATAATCGATACCCTTGCAGTAAAAATAGACCCGGTTCTCTCTAGACCTCTATTTTATATATATATAATATAATGCTGTGAACGAATGGGTTGCAAGGGCGGAGGTGTAGTGATGATGCAGTGCTGTGGAATAGACACACACACAAGACAGTTCACAATGAAAACAGCTTTATTTCTGCTGGGTTGTGTTACAAACAACTCTTTAAATAATAGGCACGGGCTCTACACAACCATGTGTATTGCACTGTGCAAAACGAGGGTTCCAGTCCTGAAATAATAAGACATTTTTATAATATACACGTAAAACAAACTCAGCCACGTCTCTGGACAGGGGGTGCTCTTTAGAGCAGGTGTATAGTGACAGGAGGACACAGTCAGGACAGTGTTGCAGTGTAATCTGGGATTTGGTGCGGTACGTTTTTACTTTTTCTTGTTCTTGCAGTTTAACCATAAACCAGTGAACAGATCGCTGGGGCCAGTTCCCCTAAACACCTTCCATCACACACTCTTTTGTTGGCGCGGCCAATCACGTATCCTCCAATCTGTGACTGACACATCACCTACTGCATTAAGACAATGGCTTCTGCTATCGTGGCTCCTCACCCTTCCTGGATGGCCGGCTTCTGACTGACCCTGGAGTGAACTGCCGAACCATCCATTTCAGGGTTCTCTGCTCCGGTTATACAGTGTCCTCACAGGTCGGGAGGGGGATTGTTGATAAGGCTTAATTTCCTCTCTGTCACAATACATTGTATTACTATTTATTAATGTTATAAAAAGACATGTATGTAATGTATTGCAACTGCAACGGCACTGCTGTCCATACAATCAAAATATTTACATAGTCTCTTTTGCTACTAGTATACACTTTATATACAAAAAACATTACTATGTTGCTGCTGCTGCTGCTTAGAAACTGAAGTGTGTGCGATTAGTTGACTAACGTATCAGTTTTCTAGACGACTCGTGCTTCAAAGTTCTTTAGCCAACATTCAGGAGGTTATACTCATAAAGTATTTAAATGAAAGCACTGCAGCCTGAACAATCCTCAGTGCTGTGATGTCCATCTTTGTGTGGTTCAGCGATTCCAGGTCATGCTTTGCTTGTTGGAGAGGAAGAATGTAGGGCTGCTGAGGTTACTTTACTGGTAACACTGTCTTATAGTTGGGACTAAAATGAAATGTTAGCTTAATAGCATTCACTGATGGGCATAATTTGCAGAGCAAGCGAGCTGTGCATTTAGTCCATACTAATGATCCAGATAAAGGTTTAATTACAGTATACCTCCTCATGCAGTATACTATACATTGCAATATATGCATACTATATATTTCTGGAGCATCTGCCCCTAAAGAATGCTTTTACAGAAACTATTGGCAGGTTTGCCTGAACCTCTGTTCTATCTAAAGTTTAAAAATCATCAATCTTTGCTTACCAATCTTTAAGTTACCAAACATTGCAGTTTGAGTCTCAATTTTTCCATTCTCCGTCAGAGCTCTTTCCAAGAAGGAGGGCAGCACTGTATTCTGGCTCTCTTCCAGCTCTCCCCAGCGACACCTGACCTGCTTCAGAGATCATGCCAGGGCACACTTTTCCCTGCTTCAGAGATCATGCCAGGGCACACTTTTCCCTGCTTCAGAGATCATGCCAGGGCACACTTCTCACTGTTTCAGAAATCATGCCAGGGCACACTTCTCCCTGCTTCAGAGATCATGCCAGGGCACACTTCTCACTGTTTCAGAAATCATGCCAGGGCACACTTCTCCTTGCTTCAGAGATCATGCCAGGGCACACTTCCCCCTGCTTCAGAGGTCATGCCAGGGCGCACTGCTCCCTGCTTCAGAGATCAGCTGACCTTAAATCACGTGGAGGTATTGCGTGAATAAAAGATCCTTTAAATAATCTGCTGCCGTACCATTAAATGCTTTTCAAGTCAAAAGTAACATTACTGTTACTGTTACAATTTCAGTGGGAGCCAGTGGAGTGAGGACAGCACCGCAGTTATGTGGTCTGTTTTTAAATTCTGCTGAGAACCCTAGCAGCTGCTTTCTATATAATCTGTATATAAGATTGCCAGATTTTTCACCACTGTTTTGATGTTAGTGGCTAAATTGCCCAGATCTATTTGCAAATATGTTGTGGTTTCTAGATGCAGCTGATAACTTAGTAACAGAACTTCTGTCTTATGAGAGTTTAACTGTAAACATTTCTGAGAGATCCACTTCTTCACACCAGTAATGCATTCAGTCAAGGCTAGAGTATTAATATGTTCTGGTCCACTGTATCAGATATGTTACTCAAATCTGAAAGATCAACAGTAGCTACACAGCTAGAGTATCTAGGGTTGCCAGCTTTACATTGTGCACCCCCGCACAGTGTACAAATTCCCTTAAAACCAAAACCGGACAGTGGGCATCCCTATTACAATGCAGGCTCCTCCTCCTTCTCTGTTTGGCTCCTGGCAACATCTGTCTTTACAGTGATTTGCTGAAAATAATTGAATAGCAGCATATAGTATATTAAGTTAACCTATCAAAGCTGAAATTGCGCTGCTCAAATTGTGCTGCTCTTCATGGTGACGTCAATTTGTCCAGCTCTTTTGTAGTTTTAGCAACAGCAATTGATAATTAAAAGCACAGCATTCTGTCACAAATTTGAACTACTGGCAAAGAGCCAGTGGTTGCTTTTGGGCGACGTTGGCACTGAGTGTTAGCGGGCAATGCGTGTCTGGTTTTCAGTGTGCTACAAAACCAAACAGCAAGTTTAAAAACCGGACAGATGGCAAGCCTAATGGTATCAAACCTAAAAGAACCAGAACAGATAAACAGCTAGAGTCTTCACTTAGTAGTTACTCATTTACCACTCTAAATGATGAGCGCAGTCTCTGTACTGTTGTGCATAATGGAAACCCATGAAACAAATTCAGCTGGTTGGCTGCTACTTTATCTCATACCTTAGCTGGAAATGGTAGATTTGAAAGTGATCTATAATTCTTTAAAGGTGTAGGGTCTAGGTTTGGTTTCTTGAGCAGAGGTTTAACCACAGCAGATTTGAAGGCAGAGGGAACTACTCCAGATGACAGAAATCTTTTTATTATATCTATTGCAACTTCACTCAGCTCTTTTAGAATTGGATCCAACAAGCATCTGGACAAATTAATTTGCATTGCCAACCTATTGAGGTCTTGTACTGTAATTGGAAATAAAGATTCAAAGAATATTAATAATCTTGTTTAGACAATAATGAAGACATTTCTCACGTTTAAAAGTTGAGGGTTAACCATGAGGAGCATCAGAGGACGGATTTACGGATAATGAGAGAAAAATGTTCCCTACAGTTATTTTTGTTTGTGTATATAAGGGATGATATCAGTAACACCTGGCTTCCGTCAAAGGTTTACTACATTGAATTGGTGTTGCTTCCTGATTCCATAGTGAATATGCATGAGGACTACTTATATCATCTACAGTACATTCCCCTTGTATTTAATGCCTTGCCTGTTTAATATCCAAGTGTGTTTATAATTATTGTTGTTTCTGCTTAGATCATTCAGTCTCTTTACAGCCAGTGCCACCAGGTGGACCAGCACTGTAAATACATGTGCTTTCTATGATTTATAGTGTGGTAATGTACTTGTTGTTTTTTCAAGGGTGTACTGCAAGGTTAGTTCAATAGTTGCTGGTATGCGCTTTTATACAGCAGGCAAAGCAATTTTTCCTTTCATTAGCTTGATTTTCAATGCCCAATGCAGAAATAATTGTAATATTGATTCCCTATCCTTGATTTCTCAGTTGATGTGAAAGTCAGGTTTCAAATGTGGACATAGCACTATGGGCAGCCAGGGGGCAGTGATTCAATGTGACTTGTCTTCAAGGTGTCAATCCGTAGATACATGTGACCATTCCTGAATGATTACTACCTCTTATCAGGAAAGTTGTGGGTATGTGGAACTCCCTAGGATGGGTCACGTACTATCAAGGCCTGTCAGTCTTATCCATAGTGCCTGGGAATGACTTGCAACAGGGAGATGCTTCTCTTATATAATACAGAACACATTTCAGGCATGTCGGCCCCTTCACAGACAGTTGTTTCTAATATTTTACCCTTTTCGCCATGCTGCTTGGTTTCCTCAGATGGATTGTATCAGTACTTGTCAGTATTATCTTGCAGCTCAATATGCAAGTTTGTGTCTGACAAACTGTTCACAGCATGTAATGGATCAGTTAAGCAGTGTTTGATCCTTCCCCTTATGTGAGATTATATCTGTTAAGGTTTGACAGTGCTAATTTTGAGATCCTGTGCAGTGGATTAGCAATTCTTAAAGTGTAATAAACTTAGCCTTACATTGTTTGGCATAAAGGAGCTGTTGAGAGAGGAGATGTATAATCAGTTTGAGTATAGGTTCATTAATGGGATTTGGGTATCTTACAAAATCTATGTGCTTTAGAGATAAGGGAATTGTGTATCCTGTTAATGTGTCACATTTAAAATATTAGTCCTCTCTGGCTGGGATCCTCTAATCCTGAATAGCAATAGACGAACTGTTTATTGAATCAAACATTAATTACAATGGCTTTGTTGTTCCTTAATGATAGTAATTTCTTTGTAAAAGTGTTTTGCCTAAACCGGATTACATGCGTGGTTTGACTGCTCATTAGGATTGTAATGCAGGGAAGTTTATTTCACAGGAAGAAGGGAGGACAGTGAAACGCTGAGGTCACCTTGGGAGAGATACTGCAAGCTGGTGACTTGGCTCCTAGTAAAGAAATGAAATCTGTGTTCAGAATCAGAAGCTGGAAGATGACCTAGTGCGGCAAGCTAAACACAAAGAGCGATTCCTGGGTTTAATATTCACCCTTAGCTACTGTGCTGCTAACATAGACTATACCTGGTGAATCACTTAACAACTGCGCTTAACAATTCCTCTTTAAATAGCATTAAAGGGTACATCAGCAGTACATGAAAAATAAAACAAACTATCACACCTTGTATTTGGTTATTGTATAATAATCCATATGCATCCAAACAGCTGCCTATGCCACACTGCCAATGTCCAAAATCACTGTTCCAGAGCACTTCTTCTGAGCCAGAAAACATGACTTCCGCATGCACTGTCAGATGTACTGGAGCATGTCCAGTGAAGCGTTGTGTAAGTGGTATGACCTCCGTGTGGGAACACTCTTCTCTGTGTGCCAAACATAGTCTATGTGCTGAATTAGTGGTTGCCATTTGTATCACCAAAACATAATAAACATGATTAAAGTGGGGCAGTGTGAGCTGGTATGCATACTGGTAAAAAAAAAAAACAATAAAATGACGGTATGTCAGCAAAACATTAAAATAAAATAATAATAATTTAAAATCATACTACTGCGGCAAGATTTCCTACTTGTGCCTCTTTTACTACTAAAAACCTGTTGCGTTTCTGTGCGAGTATGCTTACCTTTTAAAAATGCATTTTACATTGATCTTTTGCATGAAATATTGGATTGTAATATAATTTAACATTTAATTTCTATGGATCTTTTATGACGCATAATCTAAAAGCTTTTCACAGTAACACTGTATAAGTTATATATAGATAAAAAGTCAATTGATAAATTTAAATAATATTTATATAATAATTAAATCAGTGACACCCCCCCCCAAAAAAAGCTGAGGATATGAAAGATCCTTTTCTCATTGTAGAGCATCTTCCGAGTCTAATTGGATGAATGATTACCCCAATTAAAATGGAAAATAAACACTATCACTGCACATTTCTTTTTTATTTAGTTTGTAAGTAACTGGAGTTAGCCATACTTAATCATGGCTTTGCGCATCCATGGGTGTGTGTGCTGCAGGTTGTGAAATATTTCCCAAGGCCAGTATTGACATTTTGTAGGTGATTTATAATGCCTCGCCACTGACTCATGAACCATCTCAGCATTACCGCTGAAGCTTTCGGCAATCCAGTAGATTTACTTAGCAAATGAGATTCGGAAACAATGTATTTCCTTTCGGAATGAGGTCTTTGAGAATCGTGATCTGACCAAAAAATATAAAAATTGCATTTTTTCATCCTTCACATTTGGTTATTCATTGGCATTTCCTGACACAACACATGCACAATCATATAGCCTACACATTAATATATCTTTTGATATGAAAGCCAGTTCGTTTATCTGCAGTGACCACTTTGATGTGATTGCGTGTGGATATCGTAGTGAAACTAATGTGCTCTGCCGATGGTCTGTAATAAATGCAGTGTTCCAAACAACAATGTGTATGCATGTATGTGTTACTGTAGGGACACAATGAATAATACATGGTATGGAAGTTTGAAAAGTGGTGAGGCATTATAAATCACGTACAAAATATCCATACTGGCCTTGGGAAATATTTCACAACCTGCAGCACACACAATGTCGGACACCCTAATTTATAACAAGGTTGACGTCGTGTGTGTGGGTAGCTACCGTTTCGGTACTATTTGACACCGATTGGCCTTCGACGAGATGTTAATCTTTTCCAGAAAGGGTAAGAGTCTCAGCTTATTTTTTTTTGGGGGGGGGGGGTCACTGATATCATAGTAGTGCTATTAAATAATAAAGTGAACTTGTTAACTGAATATAATTACTTATATATATATATATATATATATATATATATATATATATATATATATATATATATATATATATATATATATATATATAAAAAAAAAATGTGTATCAATATTAGGAAGGTATCTATATGTTTTGTATATATATATATATATATATATATATATATATATATATATATACTATATATATATATATATATATATATATATATATATATATGTGTATATATATATATATATTGTGAAAAGCTTTTAGATTGTGCGTCATAAAAAGGTCCATATAAATTAAATTATCCAATATTTCATGCAAAAGATCAATGCAAAGTGCATTTTTAAAAGGTAAGCATTTTCGCACAGAAACACGACAGGTTTTTTGCATTAAAAGAGGCGGGAGTAGGAAGTCTAGCCACAATAGTATGATTTTATGACTATGTTTGACACACAAAGAGTGTTTCATAGGATTATTATACAATGACCAAGTACATTCGAAACAGCAGGGTGGGATAGTTTTTGTTTTATTTTTCATGTAGTGCTGATCTACCCTATACAAATACATGTACTTTTGTTCCTATTTACATACAAGCTTCTCAGTGCAGTCTGCAGCAGTGGTTCCCAAACTTTGGGTCAAACAAAAGTCAGTTTTTAGTAACAGCAATTCAATTCAGAATAACTCAATTAATGTTCATTGTATCATATTTCCCAATCACACATATTCTCACACAGATGTCATCACATCAAGTCTTACAGAAATGTATTACAAAGCTATATGGCAAGTGTGGTCTTAGATAGCTTTCGGAGTCTAATAATAAAGGGCTGGGCCAGCAGGTGCAATCCCAGGCCAGATTTGCTCAAGAAGTAATTTATCATCCATCATTCCAACCACTCATCGTAATTTAGAAAGTACAAAAATTAAGAAGACAAACATTTTGGCAAAATTCGTCATGGGATTTAAATCTTTGATTGTTAAATTGAAACCTGAAACTGGCTTTTGTGACCCTTTACACACATAGGGTAAAGCTATTTATTCCAAAACAGTGCCATTTAGACACGTTTTTTCAGAAGGGAAAACACTCCAAATAAAGTAATCCAAATAGAAATCACTCCGACATTTCATTTAAGTGCTTGTAAATAGTTTTTTTTTTTTTTAGCTAAGTGGCTTTGACAATTTGGTCCCTATTGAAAATATATATACTTCCCAAAAGGTTCTCCAAAATTGATAGCATATTGGCATGACTTTTTTTTTTTTGTTTATTGTAGTCTTTGCTCATTGCACAAATGCAGTGAATGCAAAAACAACAAAATAAGGACCTTGGCAGAATGTAATTTCTAGTGCCCTTTTCTGTCAAGACATCTGTATAGAATCATTTGAAATGTAGATTGGAATCCCGTGGAGAGTGATCTGCCTCTGTGTTTCTGGAGTCTGGTGTTTGTATAAACACATCTGTACAGCTGTCATCCAGCTGTTCCACCTCCTGCCATGCTCCCAGTTCTGTGCTGTATGTTCCTGGGAATAAGAGAAATTAAAACGGGCAAATGTGATAATGTCAGATATTGTTTGCAGCAGAAGGTTATATGACCAGGATTATGTTGAAGATAAAGTTCTGGAGATATTTGTTTACAATAAATTCTAACATTGGGCACATTTTTAATGTTCGAGCAACCACAACTATCCATGCTCATAAAAGACTTGATAGTTACAATATATATATATATATATATATATATATATATATATATATATAATATATATATATATATATATATATATATATATATATATAAAATCATTATTGCACCTTTTGGCTCTTTAAATGCATTAGTATACGTGTATGCAAATGCAATGATATCCCCTTTGAAGGGATTCAAGTGCTGAAGTTACTGCATGTATGTGACTTTTGACACTCGTTGTAGTTTATCTAGCCAATGTTATTCAATAAGAATTACAAATAAAACATGATAGGGACTGTGTGTGCTTTAAACTGTTGAAGAATGGTTAGTTAATAATGATTGTTGAAGTCACCCAGTGGTACTGAGGGTATTTGGGTATTTTTGTTGTAACATTGTGTTCCCCATGGCTTGTTCTTTGCCAGTAATGTGACAGCCCTGAACACGTTAGCCATGCAAAACCCTATTAGAAGTAGAGGCAAATAACACATATAACACATGTGTTAACACAATATAACACATGTTATAGGGGGAGATTGTAGAGGGAATGATCATAGTTTTGTCAAAACTTGAAGGACTATTTTAAGGAATGCTTTTCAAGGAATGTTTACATACATTCTCTTAGATCCATCAGTGCTTTAAAAAAGGGGACAAAAAGAGCACCTAACCCTCTGTAAAACAACTGAAAAGATTTCATTAGCGGCAAACTTGACAGCAAATGTGTTAGTCACAAAGCAGCATTAAAACAATATATGATGGAGTTCTTTGCTTATGCATTGTAAATATTACATTCAATAAAGTTTTCACAGTAGAAAAAAGGATCCAAAAATTATCCCAAATTTATAATTTCCATTTCTGTTAATCTGTTTCAAACTCTAACAGATTTGTATGCAGTACTTCACTGCAATATACATTTCTTCTTGCAAAGGACTGTGTTTGAAGCAAGAACAACGACAATGAATATATGGAAGATTAAATAGAAACACATACACTGAACAAAAATATAAATGCAACATGCAACAATTTCAAAGATTTTACGGAGTTACAGGTCATATAAGGAAATCAGTGAATTGAAATAAATTCATTAGGCCCTAATCAGTCAGTATCTGGTGTGACCACCATTTGCCTCATGTAGCGCGACACATCTCCTTCGCATAGAGTTGATCAGGCTGTTGATTGTGGCCTGTGGAATGTTGTCCCACTCCTCTTCAATATCTGTGTGAAGTTTCTGGATATTGGCAGAAAGTGGAATGGGTGACATGTCTGGTGAGTATGTAGGCCATGGAAGAACTGGAAAATTTTCAGCTTTCAGGAATTGTGTACAGATCCGCATTATCCGTGCATTATTATGCTGAAACATGAGGTGATGGCGGCAGATGAATGGCACGACAATGGGCCTCAGGATCTCATCATGGTATCTCTGTGCATTCAAATTGCCATCGATAAAATGCAATTGTGTTTGTTGTCTGTAGCTTATGCCTTCCCATACCATAACCCCACCACCACCATGGGGCACTCTGTTCATCCGTGAAGAGCACACTTCTCCAGCGTGCGAGTGGCCATCGGAGGTGATCATTTGCCCACTGTCGGTTACGAACTTATTACGAACTGCAGCCAGGTCAAGACCCTGGTGAGGATGACGAGCACACAGATGAGCTTCCCTGAGACGGTTTCTGACAGTTTGTGCAAAAATTCTTCAGTTGTGCAAACCCACAGTTTCATCAGCTGCCTGAGTGGCTGGTCTCAGACGAACCCGCAGGTGAAGAAGCCGGATGTGGAGGTCCTGGGCTGGCGTGGTTACATGTGGTCTGCGGTTGTGAGGTCGGTTGGACGTACTGCCAAATTCTCTAAAACGACGTTGGAGGCGGCTAATGGTAGAGAAATGAACATTCAATTCTCTGCCAACAGCTCTGCAGTCAGCATGCCAATTGCATGCTCCCTCAAAACTTTAGACATCTGTGGCATTGTGTTGTGTGACAAAACTGCACATTTTAGAGTGGCCTTTTATTGTCCCCAGCACAAGGTGCACCTGTGTAATGATCATGCTGTTTAATCAGCTTCTTGATATGCCAATAACCCATCAAACCCATATAGCAACAATTAGAAATTGTTAGCAAAAAGCATTTGCGTTTGCTTTCATTTTACAGTAAAGGCTATGTTGGGAGAGTGACAGCGTTATTTCGCATATATTTCAACTTGGTTATAGTATGTTAAAGTATTCTACAGTAATGTTACACTATCCTACAAGAACCCCTTGTACAAGTTTTCCACAGTAACTATTCCCATGGATATACTGAACATTTATCATGGTTTACTTACCTATGCTTTGCGATGATTGCGCTTTTACAATGTAAAGTCAAGAAAGTGATGCACTTAAAGACATGCATCTGTAAATGTTTGTTAAGTTCACAGTCCAACACAAACAGAACAGGGCAAAGAAGCACACTGACCACCTACTCTATAAAAGCTGGAAATCTTGAACGACAGCATAACTGCTCTATAAAAGCTGGAAACCTTGAATTACATCATATGATATCTACTAGACACTAAACCTATGCTAAGAACGAGGATTAATGTTTACATCGTAAAACAACATAAACTACGTGATAAATCTAAACCTGCCACAAATTGTACAAAAACAACCCCCTTAAAGTGTCCGGGTCCCGTTGTTTGGCCACAAACAAACCATTTGGCACCCTGACCATGGGTGATCTTTAAAACCAATTTCATAACGGAGACGACACGTATGTACGACAAAAATATTAAATTATAACCTAAGAACGTAAAACAACCTTGACGGAGTACAATAGAAAAAACCCAAAAAAAAAATAAAAAAAAAACTGCCTAATAAAATCTCCTGTATCCGTTGTAATATTATCTAGCCCTGTGGAACTTGAGTGTAAAGTTTTTTCTTGGATCACATCATAGACATTCTCTATAAAAACTAAAAAAAACCGTTTACGACTAAAAAGTATCTGCTTTTTTCCAACCAAGAACAAAACGTTTCTGTCCGCCAAAAAAAATTTCGAAACAAACCCATAAACACCAATTAAAAAAAAAAAAAAAACAAAAAATAAATAAATAAAAAAAAAAACCCAAAAAAAAAAAACAAATAAAAAAAAAAAAAAAAAATAAAACTTAAAATAAAATAAAAAAATAAAATAAAAAAAAATAAAATAAATAAAAAAAACCAAAATAAATAAAATAAAAAATAATAATAATAATAAAAAAAAAAAAAAAAAAAAAAAAAAAAAAAAAAAAAAAAAAAAAAAAAACATAACCATATAAAAAAATAACCCCATAAATACCCAAAAAAATTCTATGATCTGAACCGCTCTATAAAAGCTGGAAACCTTGAATTACATCATAACTGCTCTATAAAAGCTGGAAACCTTTAATTATATCATAGCTGCTCTATAAAAGCTAGAAACCTTGAATCACAGCATAGCTGCTCTGTAAAAACTGGAAACCTTGAATCACAGCACAGCTGTTTCTGACCAAAAACGTTTTCCTTGTACAGAAATAGCCAAGTCAGAATAAAGACATTGGCAATATAAAGATATGATATCTACTAGACACTGGATTTGATATTGGGATTCAAGGAAACACATGTACATGGATTAGGGAGTGGTTAACATGTAGAAAACAGAAAGTACTGATTAGAGGAAAAACCTCAGAATGGAGTGTGGTAACCAGCGGTGTACCACAGGGATCAGTATTAGGTCCTCTGCTATTCCTAATCTACATTAATGATTTAGATTCTGGTATAGTAAGCAAACTTGTTAAATTTGCAGACGACACAAAAGTAGGAGGAGTGGCAAACACTGTTGCAGCAGCAAAGGTCATTCAAAATGATCTAGACAAGATTCAGAACTGGGCAGACACATGGCAAATGACATTTAATAGAGAAAAGTGTAAGGTACTGCACGCAGGAAATAAAAATGTACATTATAAATATCATATGGGAGATATTGAAATTGGAGAAGGAATCAATGAAAAAGACCTAGGAGTTTTTGTTGACTCAGAAATGTCTTCATCTAGACAATGTGGGGAAGCTATAAAAAAGGCTAACAAGATGCTCGGATACATTGTGAAAAGTGTTGAATTTAAATCAAGGGAAGTAATGTTAAAACTGTACAATGCACTAGTAAGACCTCATCTTGAATATTGTGTGCAGTTCTGGTCACCTCGCTATAAAAAAGATATTGCTGCTCTAGAAAGAGTGCAAAGAAGAGCGACCAGAATTATTCCGGGCTTAAAAGGCATGTCATATGCAGACAGGCTAAAAGAATTGAATCTGTTCAGTCTTGAACAAAGAAGACTACGTGGCGACCTAATTCAAGCATTCAAAATTCTAAAAGGTATTGACAGTGTCGACCCAAGGGACTTTTTCAGCCTGAAAAAAGAAACAAGGACCAGGGGTCACAAATGGAGTTTAGAAAAAGGGGCATTCAGAACAGAAAATAGGAGACACTTTTTTACACAGAGAATTGTGAGGGTCTGGAATCAACTCCCCAGTAATGTTGTTGAAGCTGACACCCTGGGATCCTTCAAGAAGCTGCTTGATGAGATTTTGGGATCAATAAGCTACTAACAACCAAACGAGCAAGATGGGCCGAATGGCCTCCTCTCGTTTGTAAACTTTCTTATGTTTCTTATGTTTCTTATGCCACACCTGTCAGGTAGATGGATTATCTTGGCAAAGGAAAAATGCTCACTAACAGATATGTAAACAAATTTGTGCACAAAATTTGAGAGAAATAAGCTTTTTGAGCATATGGAAAATTTCTGGAATCTTTTATTTCAGCTCATGAAATATGGGGCCAACACTTTACATGTTGCGTTTATATTTCTGTTCAGTATACATCAAAAATCAGTAGAAATTAAAATGAGAGAAGAGAAGTTAATACATCTTCAAAGTCCTACACAGAAAAGGAGAATGCAAATTACTGGGGATGACATTACCTTAATTAAACTGAAGCCTGTCTTCCATTAAATAGCTCTAAAACTATTGTATATTTGTTGGTACATTCCTCTGCAGTTGATCATAAAAGGGGTAAACAGGTTTTTCTCAAACCCATTTTCACTTACTGATTATATCATCCAATACACAGTACATTATGCCAGTCACAGTTAAACAGTCTTTGTGTTCTCCATCACTCCAAGAAGCATTTATAATTAACGTTTGTCATCAAAAGCTATGGAAACATGAGACTCCATCTGGGTTAATATTGCCTCTTCAGGAATGCAGGTGTTATGGGTGTCTTCAAATGACTGCAGTGGTCTGCTATTAAATCAACAAGCAGCAAACACCTGGCACAGGGGATTGTTTAAATGAGGAAAGAAAAACAGAGTGACTTTGATCTTTTAAACGTGACGATTTGTCCAACAGCCTCTTTGAGGGAAGGGTTTTGAAAGGAGACATGTGACATTGATTAGCAACAATTAGAAATTGTTAGCAAAAAGCATTTGCGTTTGCTTTCATTTTACAGTAAAGGCTATGTTGGGAGAGTGACAGAGTTATTTCGCATATATTTCAACTTGGTTATAGTATGTTAAAGTATTCTACAGTAATGTTACACTATCCTACAAGAACCCCTTGTACAAGTTTTCCACAGTAACTATTCCCATGGATATACTGAACATTTATCATAGTTTACTTACCTATGCTTTGCGATGATTGCGCTTTTACAATGTAAAGTCAAGAAAGTGACGCACTTAAAGACATGCATCTGTAAATGTTTGTTAAGTTCACAGTCCAACACAAACAGAACAGGGCAAAGAAGCACACTGACCACCTACTCTATAAAAGCTGGAAATCTTGAACGACAGCATAACTGCTCTATAAAAGCTGGAAACCTTGAATTACATCATAACTGCTCTATAAAAGCTGGAAACCTTTAATTATATCATAGCTGCTCTATAAAAGCTAGAAACCTTGAATCACAGCATAGCTGCTCTGTAAAAACTGGAAACCTTGAATCACAGCACAGCTGTTTCTGACCAAAAACGTTTTCCTTGTACAGAAATAGCCAAGTCAGAATAAAGACATTGGCAATATAAAGATATGATATCTACTAGACACTGGATTTGATTGGAGAGACTAATCACTGGGAACTCTGCTTTAGATCACTAGGCCTTGCTGACTTCCTAGTTTTCTGCTTTATTGTATCTAAAGCTTGAGTGACTAATGTGGGTGTTGCTAGTCCAGCTACTTGTCACAAGTTGGCTTGAGCGATGATATCAGACCCGGAAAACACAAAATGGTGATGGCACTTGCTTGTGCCGGTTTATTGCAAATAAAAAGTTTAAACAGACAAAAACACTTTGTAAAAGAAAACGGCATGTTGGCCAAACCAGACAGACAGAATGAACAGACATTAACAAACAGTGGACGAACAAAAAAGTATCATGCTGGTTTAAAAGCCAGCATGCTTAGCAGTTGTTATTTCTTATTCTTTTACCTCCTCTCCACACCCATTCTCCACTCTCGAACACACAACCCCGAGTGAGTGCTTTGTGACTTTCTATATACAGTTGTGCCGGGATTCAATTACTAATTAATTATTCACTTGAATCCCAGCACGTGAACTAATCTGTGCAATCACCGTGCTCACGTACTATTACATACTTTATCTGGATGTGAAGTGTGCAATCCCTGTGTCTAAATACAACTATATATTTTAAATCACTTGTACTACACAGACCCACTTATATCCTGTGCACCAATACTTATACACCAACATTAACACACCACATGCAATATATAACACAAAATACACACAGGGTGGGGCACACTGCCACACTATCCCAGTGCACTCGGTGGTAACAAAACATTTAATAATAAATGTATAGAAATGCTGGGGGCTGCAAACATTCTCAGTTGCCTCTTAAGCTCTACAAGAGTGTTCTCCACTTACTACTTGTTTTGCTTCTTTAACAAAGATAACACTCTTTGAGGGCTTATTTCTCATAATTTATCAGCAGCAAAATAGTAATATGCATGTGGTGTTAGAGAGACCCGTAAAGTCCAACCTGCAGGGGAGTGCCTGCAGGAGCTACACCAGTGGTAGGCATCAGGGAACAGGGGAGTGCCTGCAGGGGCTACACCAGTGGATTATCTTTGACATTCCCGAGTGGTTCGGTTTGCAGAGCAGGTCTTATTAGGAACCCTGAGAAACTGACTTAGCAGACAATAGCAGATTGCGAGAGGCTAGACCCCCCTTTAATTAGTTGCCTGACTACAGAAAACTCAAGTAACAATACTGATGTTCAACTATATTCAACAGGATCTTCATGGCGCTGTTCTAGGAATCCATCTGGAAAATCAAGAGCAGCATACATGACTATGGACAGCCAAACCACACGCGGAGCTGTGTGCACGATGCCTTGTCTTGTATCCCCAGAGGTGACAGCTAGAATTAGCGCATGGAATGGTAGGGTTATGTATCAGTGGAGTAATTTGCTGCAAGTCGTTAATGAAAATAAGAGCTTATAAATGAGATATCCTTGGAGTTAGGAAGTGAGATTGATCAGTTTTGGTACAATGAAAACATCTGAAAGTGATTTGTTTCTGTATACGGGCAGAGCTGATGGAACCCAGGAGTGAGAGCCGACAGGTGCAGAAACAAGAGGATAAAACAAGTGAGAGATCCGACAGGTGCAAATACAAGAGAATAAAACAAGTGTGAGATCCAACAGGTGTAGAAACAAAAGAATAAAACAAGTGTGAGATCCAACAGGTGCAAATATGCTGAATGACTTGCAGGTGAGACTGAAACCGTTGCTGAGTTTGGACAGATCGAATGAGTTTACAACAATGGTGCATAACTGGTGGGCCAGTGTCCCTGCAGGTTTTTATTCCAACTGCACCCTAAAGAACTATATTGGACCTTATTAGAAGCTTATTTGGTCCAACTGACTAACATCGGCCCACCATGACCTGAGTTGTGCACCACTGTTTTACAACATCAGTGAAGAGCTTGGTGGAAGGAAGTCAAGGCAGACTATGCCAGTAAAATAACTCAATGGCAAACTTCTAACTACTGAAGCTGAACAAAGGAATAGACATGTAGAGCACGTTATTAACACAGCAAAGCTTCCATCGCCATCAGAAGCAACCACCTAGCTGGATGTTCTAACTGATTCAACATATTAACACAAAATTTTTATTTATTTTTTGCTCGTACTTTTTTTTCCTTACTTTGATTCAGATGTTTAATTATGTTAGTAAAGTGACTACAGATCTAGAATAAAAATGATAGCTTCAAAAAGGAGTTTGGAGTAGCACGAGGAGGTAGCTGACATGCTTTTCGTAACAGGTCATTATGCTGACAGCTCCTTGAGAAATGACCTGACTGCAGTCACTCACCACTGACAACAGTACAGAGCATGAGGCAGATTCAGTGGTCATGAGTGAAGGATTGGGCTTTTAATAAGTCTACTCTAGCATCATGTACAGCTAACACAAAATACCATCCATGCTGCATTGCATTCGTTATATAGGTCTCTTAAAATGTCTATTTGCAAGCTATGCTTTCAGTTGGTGCTGCGCTTCATTGGTCATTTCCTCGCCCCTTCAGTGGCTTCTTCCCTGTCATGTAGTGCCAGGAAATATAAGTGTAACCACTATCCTGAGAGTAAGACATTGAAACAGAAGTTGCTTTAACCTACACCAGACCCACACATCCTGTTTCAAAATGAAAATGTGTGTTTGCTAGAACATGTGTTTCTTTAAAGCGCCATCCCTTAGACCTGTGTAGCTAACTGCAAAAGAGTTCAACTGCATTGAATTATTTTGTGAACTACAGTTCCTTTAATAAAACTTGCTGAAAGTCTTTTGTAAGAACTACAGTTAACAAGTCTTTTAGATTTTAAAGCCATGCTAATTTAATTTTGCGCTGCCGCAGTGAGTTTACATTCACATTGGGCTTTTTAAATCGTGACTGAACAGGATGAAATACGTAATTGGGCGCTCTAACTACATTTAAAAAATCAATAATGCATAATTTCTTCTGGCCAGGGAGATATTGCTCTAGTCGAGCGTTTTGATTGCTTAATTAGCAGAGCATGCAGAGCCTCCATGTAAGACTGCTGCTCTGCTCTAATGTTAATTGTACTCTTATCAACTTTAGGGAGAAAATATTTCGACTTTAAATCAAGCACACTAAGCGTACTGCAGAATGACTTGGTGATATTGTCGGGACCCGGTTGTGAAATGTATTTTTAATTGAGTTAATGACTGTGAATGCCAACAACTCTCTTTTAGCTAATTTAGACTTTAGGGTTTCATTTGGCTTCACTATCTGCATGCTGCAGGATGACAAAATTACTTTTCCATTTTACTAGGAAAAAATCTGATGCAGTTCTCTGTGTTAATCCTAGCAATTTATTTTGTAATTCATTTTGGTGCTGCATTGGTAGAATTGGAGACCTGGAATCTGTTTACACATAAAACACAAGCAGTGGCGATGCAAGCTTCTCCATCTTGCAAGCATGCCTCGTCCTGCTCTGGCCAGAGCCACACTATGGGGAGTGTCTTCAGAAAAAGGTCAGATAGCATAAGCCAGTCTCTTTGGAGGAGCCAGCTGGGTTCTGGAAGTGTTGTCCAAAGCAGCATTTCTTCATTCAATAGGCTTTTTATTTTCTTAGGCACAGATTTTGCAGTTTATGAATACTGAGCTAAACGATACATTCTCCTATTAATTCGTTCAGGTCCTATCATTAAAGCTGCTGTAGCATTAGCAGCAGTACAACAATAATCTGTGTTTAAAATGAGGGTTTTAATCTTGACATTTTCTGTGGTTGGTTAATTGATTTAATCACACCTGTTTACTAGTGATATGACATTGTATTTAAAGACAATTACAAGTAATCATTTTTAGTGACATTTGCTTTTGCGCTGTACTGTCTGTTTGTGATTCATTCAGTCAAATGCAAAAATTAAAAAAAAAAAAAAGAGAAGAAATACATCAAGGGGGTCCCCGAGTGGCTGATCCAGTTAAACGCTGCTGCAGGGAGCTTTGGGTGAGTCACTCAGCTTGACGGCACCAGTTCACATTGGGGCTGTGCAAAGAGGCTGAACTTTGCTGGGGCCCCCAGGGAGGTCATCACATTGGCTCTGACACTCCCGGGGTGGGGGATGGGAAACCGGGAGAGATTCCTTCTCCACATTGCGCAACAGCGAACCCTACTGGCCAGATACGGAGCACATTCAGAGTGGATAAAAAGCAGGGCTGATCTCTGTCCTGCGGGATCGGTAGCCTGCCCATTTCTGCTCTGGATTGCTCAGCGGAAAAGCAATTCTGGCTTTATGCTTGTGAGATCGGAGGATGCTCACATGCCCTTAGGTTAGCGGAAGAGAAATGTAGTTTATTGAGTGCTGTTTTATTTTAGTTAGCTGAAGAAAAAGTGTGATGTAGCTGTTCATTTCTGATACTGTTTAAAATAAATATGTTGAATAAAAAAAAAAAAATCAGCTCATGTGCAACTTGATGGTACGATATTCTTGTAGCACTGCTGTAAATGGAAAGCACGATAAGCTAATGGGAAATACTGGGGATACCTTCCAGTTGCCCTTTTACCAAAGTCTTCAGAAGTACACTCTGACGTTTTTCAAGATTTATTTTTCGCGCACTGTTTTTGGATACCAACAAGATTAATTGATCAATTATTTGTGTGATTAATCAATTAAAACTGGCCCTTCAAATGCATTCCAATGTTACAGTAATGATAAAAAAAAAACTTCCCAGTTCGAAACATGTTTGAAATCTGCTGCAATAAAATATCCTTATCTATTTAGACAGAGTTATATCATATGGGATTGTTGTGCCAAGTGATTCTGCCAAAACAGTATTGAGGTAAGCCAAATCTCAGCCATTTTCTGCTTTTGTTAATTCCTTTCCTTGTCAGAAGAGCAATTAAGAAGCTTCTGATATGCAGGTCAGGGCTTATTAAAGCAGTGCTGTCCATTCTGTTTAATAATATTGTGCTGGAATGGAAATGCAGCTTTGGGAAGGTTATAGTTGTGGACCTTGGCAAGGCGATGTGCATGCATAATGGCAGTGAAAGTGCCCTTGTTCTGCCAGTTCCCGTCATGGTAAGGAAGGATGGCACCAGCTTGTTACTGAGGTATTTAACTGTCATAGCCTGTCAACCTGCTCTGTGCCCCTGCATGCTGCACTGGCCACCTTGAAATTGATGAGATTGACCTTTGATAAATGACAGTCCACACTTCAGCTAAATTAAACACAGGTTTTCATTTTCGTTCAGCCGCTGCCTATAGTTGGAACAAATCAATTAAGTTAGTGTGTGTTACTGGTTTGTTTGAAATGAAGTCTTTCGATGCTGTATATCGATCTAGGAAAGATAACTGCAATCAACACCGAAGACCAGTCTAGTAGTATAGGAAAGATAACCCAATCAACACTGAAAACCAGTCTAGTACAGTAGTATTGGAAAGCAGATCTGTAAACAAACATAACGATATGTAAATCTATGCTCATAAGTAACTGAAAAAATGATAATTAGTTACCCAAGGGTAGTATTTCTGTTATTTGGTGCTAGCAAAGTGGTGATTTGCCAATATTAACTGTATAAGTAAATATGACACTCAAATACCGACAGGGAATTCAGATAATATCACAACATGGATGTAAAAACATAAATCCATATGGGTATGTATTTAATTAAAGTGTCACAACTAATTTTGTGAATCCTAGAAATATGACTAATATTACTTAAAGGGATACATTATGCAGTGCTGCCTTCCTATAACTTGGGTCTCGGGGAACACACAATATGAGCCTTATATACGGGGGAGGGGGGCACCACGGGACACATAACAACAGACATCTGACTAAAGTACAAAATAAAAGAATTCCCTCTCTATAATGCACGTATAGTGAAGCAAAAATGTAACTTTCCTTGAATTAACCATGCATAAAGCATCATGTAATCGCTATATTTTTTACCAAAAAAAAAGGTAATATTCCCACTCATGGATCATTTTAATTAGCAGTTTTTAACAAAAAATAGCCTGGTGAAACGGTGGTCGGGAGTTCAGTTCACAGCGACAGACAAGCAAACCAAGTTCGAGAAGGAGAGCGGGTCAAGAGAGGAGAAGAGGGAATGGGCTCGCCAGAAGTTCGGCTGCTGGAGCGGGGCTGAAGTGAAGCTGAAGCAAGAGAAGTCTCCCGGAGAAAGCCGCAGCTCCTCTCACAGCAAAAAAATAAATACATTAGGAAAGATAACAACGTAATAGGCCTAATATTTATTCAGTTCTAAAATGAATGCTGAATAAGATGTATGTGTTATAATGTGCCAGTGCAGCTTTTCTTCAGTTCAAATACTGTATCAAAAGGGAGAGACAGAAACAGAAGTTAGAACACCGGTCCTGTATTTACTGTAAAAATATTGCATGAATCACTAGTATAGGGAGCTGTGTACATGCTGCAGGAGCGTTATGTCCGAGGTGCGTTATAAACGAGAGCCTTACAGAGAGGGAGTACTGTATCATCAACATGTTCCCACTGTTTATTTTCTGTTTACCTGTTTAATATGCTATGTTGTGTTGTGTATGAATGTATTGTGTTGTTGTTGTTGTTTCTTCTTAGTATTTGTCATCCTGAACTCTTGCAGCTCAAACTACTTATGAATAGACTCATCAGGCTGATTGTGGAGAAGTGCATTACCACTGTCCTGTGCACAGAAGCCCGTAGGTGAAGCATTGTGCACTACAGGCCTTTTCTCATTCAACAGTGAATGAACGTCGAGGAGCCTTTTCAGAAAAGCAATTCCTTTTTAAAATTTCTCTTTTGTTTCCTAGAACAGGACGTTATATAACATCCTGCTGCATGTCATTGCAGACGTTTTCCTGTTGACTTCTCTGAGTTAGAGAGGGGAAACAACCCGGTTGGTACAAGAGCTTTCAGTTGCTATGGAATTCAATTCTTGGTATCAGGAAAGCCAGCACATTTGAATCTGTTAAGTCTAGATTGAAGAAGTATTTGTTTGCGTGTGTTTTTTTTATAGTTAAGACTACTAGTTCTTGTGTGATCTTTTAAACTGTAATTGTGAAATGCTCTGGGATTATTGTATTGAAAGCATAGTGTATTATATCTGAAGGGGGTGGAAGCTTGTGTGTCTACATATCTGAAACCTGTGGAGAATGTAAACCGCTGGACTGCTTTCTGAGCACCCAGACATGCAAACAGTGAAAGAATGTACTACGCCACCAAGGAGTCATCCTCAGTCCAGTGTGAGGGCATCTGGAAGAATTAAAAGTTAAAAAGACAAATACAAAGCTGGTAGCATTGGCAGTTGCAGAGAACAGCCCAGTATAATGTCAAGTTGTTTTCTTGTGATGACTGAGCAGTCTATATTTCTTCTACATACATCCTTTAACTAGATCTTGCCCATAGCTAAAGAGATTTGTACATATGTATTCCGTGCACACATTGCTGCATGGCTGCACTCTCACCTTTTAAATGTTTGGTACATATTAGGACATTTCATTTGCACCTGGGATGAGCAACAGCTGGGAAATTGATGTTTTAATTAACTGGGAACATCATCAATGAAAGCGGGATGATATCTAATAAAAGATGCTGCTCCAGCCATCACAGTTCAATAGTTGTTTATCTACTTTTTAAATATCAGGCTTTCATTAAATATAGGATTTCTTTTTTCCATTTGATGTATAGAAAAGCATTGTTTTTTGGTAAAAGAGAAAAGAGTAATAAATAGTTTTACATGAATATTCTGAAAGCTCAGGTGTGTGTATTACAAATTGGAGCACATTCTTCTTAAGATTAATGTCACGTACTGAGCTGTACTGATTTGTATTTTTACTGCTGTCAAAAACCTTGTGCCTTCCTCTACATAGAGATTGTAAAGTGGCTGTACCTAACACTGTAACTCCGTGAGCCTTACCTGTCATGTACTTCCATTCGCTACACAGTTCTCAAACATGCGCTCCTAAAAGAAACGCAGGTTAGATCAAACATGCATTTTCGTTTTAAACCATCTGGTACTACTGGAGTTCAAATCAAATGGCCTGGGATTGTATATACCTGCAGGGTGACCAGTAAGAGGCCAATACATATTCGTTCCAATTCCCAGCAGCACAGGCAATCTCTTTAAAAGTTTCAATATTGCCTCTGTTATTGTGTCTCCGCACTGGATACTTAGCCATTGACTGGCATTGAGTAACTGCTGCAACACCTTTCCATACCGTGGTGCATGTTGGTCATAGTCTTCTACACTTAAGTATTAGAGTCACATCAGAAGGGTTAGTCCATGCTTGTCCAATTGGTCTGACAGGAACCTTTACAAATGAATATATTAGTGCTGGGATGAACACAGGATTTTCATGTTCGCATATTCATTTGTTTTTCAAAAAGTAAAAAAGCCACTATATTGCTCTGAACGCAGACAGAGACAGCATAGAAGCAGGGGCAGGGAGTGTGACCGCGGTATGTGCGCACCTTTATTTTACATGACCTTACAATATGTAACATGTTAAAATAGAGAAATACCCCAGGAGTAAAGAATGAGTTGTGTAGGACTTACTTTACCCCAGTGAATTAACTACTAATTCACTCCTTGCCATTGCCGTTTCTTTACAATAAACAGTGACCACAGACACGTTTTCATAAAGTAATAACATGACGTTTACTTGGGCCTTTTTGTAGCTGAACAAGCAAAGGAAAACTGAAATTATACTTCGAATAAAACAAACATGGGAATAGCGTTGTAAAGTGAAGGAGAAAAAAAATCACTATTTGGCTTCTCGTTTATTACATTCCACATAACAGAAAGTTGCAACAAAAAATATATAATATCAGGGCTAGAAGTTAACTTTTTAAGGCAGCAGTGAGGATTTGCCACCTGCCTGGAAAGTAGGTAGAAAAATTGTCTTATTTGGTAGCAGTTTATTCCACTAATAATTTTATATAAAAATAATTTTAAAAATAAACACCTACCTACTGTTTTAAATATACTGAATAACCTAATCTGCCACATTTATATTT
This sequence comes from Polyodon spathula, assembly GCF_017654505.1. Taxonomy (NCBI): domain Eukaryota; kingdom Metazoa; phylum Chordata; class Actinopteri; order Acipenseriformes; family Polyodontidae; genus Polyodon; species Polyodon spathula. The sequence goes on along the minus strand of NC_054567.1, from coordinate 2,636,469 downwards.
AAATCAGAAAATATTTATTGAAACCACCCTGTTCTCAACTAAGTAATGGAACTAATGCAATTCCTTGTCAAAATGCATTTTGTTTCATCCTCAATAATGCCTGTCATCTAAGCATTTGAAATGCATTCAGTACGGTTAACCAGATTATGTTTCATCGGTGCAAATTAAGTGGTACGAAATGATTTTATGTTTTCAGACAGTTGTTGACTGAGATTTCGGTAACTAATAAATCACACACACCTATAAAGAAAGCGATTTGATTGGGCCACAATATCGTTGCGTCCTGCATTGTATGGAATTATAAGGTAACAACCACAGCAAGCTGTTCTGAAAATGAAAGTTAATTCCACCATGGTAACCCTGCATTTAAAAGATTCATGCAATGTGTTATAATAACAGGTTTGTTCATAAATATGTATGCTTGCACCCTGCCTTTTCAAAGCATTTTTAAATGCTGTACAATTTTGAAGAAATTAACTAAGAAGTAATAGTAGAATAAGGATATCAACCAAAGTGTTTTTTTTTTTTTTTTTTTTGGTTTGTTTTAAATATATGCTGGATTTGTTTTATTAAACAGTGACATAAGTTAACTCTGTGTGTGTATATATTGTAATGATCTCACAGGCAGGCATGTCACACAGGACGAGGCAATCCACACACAGGCAGAGGGCGGGCACGAACCCAGGACCTCTCACACTAAAGCATAGCACCGACACCTCTGTACAAAAGAGCCGGCTCCCTTGCAAGGAGTGTGTATTGGACTTATGTTTTTGTGTGTGGTTACGTCACCTACCAGCCCTGCTGCTGCCTTCCCCTGTGCACACTACACTCTCCCTGCCAGCCTCATGTCTGCCCCGGACTTGCTCACCAGGCTACAGTTCGACGAGTGTGTGCCAGGGTACTTGCGTCCACCTCTGGCACCAATGCAGTGATCTCGGTTAACGCAAGCAGGTGCAAAACAAAGGGAGAGGCAATCTGACAGAAATGCTTCCAATGGGGTGTTTATTATCTACTTCTTCATGTGTTGACAAGTGCATCGGCAGGTTCACAGGCATGTGCTTTATCAATATGAAACACCGACAGCAAAACTAGCTTCATGCCTGCAACTAATGATTGTCCTCATAGACGGTTTGTTCTGTAGGTTTAATTTTAACAACATTGTGGATTTTTGCTTTAAAGCAGGAATAAAAAGCTGCTGTTTCTGTTAGTAAGTTTCCCAAGTTGCATAATTCCTCTGGGGTTTAATTAAAATTATTCACATCAGTGTTAAAAAAAAAAAAAAGACCTCACATAATATATATATATATATATATATATATATATATATACTTCTCCCTGCCCCTCTGCTGCCCCGGACTTGCTCACCATCTACAGTTCGAACAAACAGTGTTGTGCCAGGGTAATTTCGTCCCCTCTGGCACCAAAGCAGTGATCTCGGTTACGACAAGCAGGTTCAAACAATGGAGGCAATCGGACAGAAATGCTTTCCAATGGGGTTTTATTATCTACTTCTTCATGTGGCCAATGCATCGGCAGTTCACAGGCATGTGCTTGATCAATATGAAACACCAGACGCAAAACAGCTCAATGCCTGCAACTATATATATAAAAAACATTATATATATATATAATTAGAGTTACAGACCAAATATGTCTTCTGTTAAAGGGACTATTTATGGAGATGTATCCTATCATCCATTGATTACATTCCTAATAAAATGCTGTAATTTTTAAATCAATTATTAATTAGCTAAACATTGAAGGGTATTGTAACATTGCCTTGCATTAAAACAGTTTATGCACCTCTGCCAATAGTGTTGCTGGCTTGGTCTGAAAAGGCCCAGGAATAAAGCACTCACTGTGAGAAGTGGAGCAGCTGATGACAGGTCAGCTAGGAGACACACACCGGAAGTACCATCAATAATAGATAGTCTTGCAAGTGCACAGCTAATCACTGATTATCACTACATAAATACGAGCTGCATAGTACTGACTGTAAAGAACAGACTCTTTGGTCAGAAGATTATTGGTCAGAAGTGTTATTGTTTTAACGTGGAGTGTACTTCAGTGGAGAGGAGAGGACTAGGTTTCACCCTGTGGCACTCGTTAACTTTTAGTTTTTAATTTTTCCTCCCTGTTTATCCACAGAGCAGGGACAGCACACAGTGGCAATATTGTGCTTCAAAAGTGTGACTTAGAGCTGGACTGGAGGCATTACCCTTTCTCTGAGGGAGTGGAAGGAGCAGTTTAGTCTACATGGATTTGGGTGAACACTCTTTTTGTTAGGGGTGAGGGAGTAGTTCAGTCTCCATGCTTCAAGGCTGCCCTGGACTTTCACAGTGCTGAATGCAGTACTTACCATCCATGTCCTCGGTGGCCTCTGTGCCTCACAGTCACATGTACATTTGCACTAATCAGCGTCTTCTTGCTAATGCTTTTTCTAATAATTTACAAACAATAGTTTTGTGAAGAGTTTTGTGAAGCACCCGGGCTATTGTTGCCGTATGCACAGTGTCTCCCAGCTCAGCAGTGGAAGACTGTAACTCCTTTCGAGTTGCCATAGGCCTCTTGATGGCCTCCCTGACTAATGCCCTTCTCACCCAGATACTCAGTTTTTGAGGATGGCCTGTTCTAGACATTCACAGTTGTGCCATATTCTCTCCATTTCTTAATAATGGACTTTACTGTGCTCCGAAGGATATTCAATGCCTTGGAAATGTTCATATATCCTAAACCTGTTGGTGCTTTTGAAGAACCTTATTCCAGATTTGCTTTGAATGTTCCTTCGTCTTCATGATGTTTTTTTTGTTCGGAAATGTACTAATCAACTGTGGGACCTCTCAGAGACAGGTATATTTAATCTGAAATCATGTGAAACACCTTAATTGCACTCAGGTGGACGTCATTCAACTAATTATGTGACTTCTAAAGACAATTGGTTGCACCAGAGCTTGTTTAGGTATCTCATAGCAAAGGGGGTGAACACTTATGCAATCAATTATTTTCTGTTTTATATTTGTAATTAATTTAAAACAATTTTAAGATTTTATTTTTCACTTTGACATTATGGACTTTTTTTGTGTTGATCAGTGGCAAAAAGTCCTAATTAAATCAATTTTGATTCCATGTAACATAATAACATGTGGAAAAGTCCAAGGGGGGTGAATACTTTTGAGACCCACTGTACTCAAAGTCTCTTATAGACATTCAAGAATACTGTACATGTGGCTAAAAACAGATACACTCTGTGTGTGTGTGTGTATATATATATATATATATATATATATATATATATATATATATATATATATATATATATATATATATATACACACACACATACAGTGGCTTGCAAAAGTATTCAGACCCTTGACCAATTCACTCATATTACTGAATTACAAATGGGTCATTGAAATTTCGTTCTGTTCGATATTTTATTTTAAAACACTTAAACTCAAAATCAATTATTGTAAGGTGACATTGGTTTTATATTGGGAAATATTTTTAAGAAAAATAAAAAACTGAAATATCTTGCTTGGATAAGTATTCAACCCCCACACATTAATATTTGATAGAGCCACATTTCACTGCAATAACGGCTTTAAGTCTTTTGGGGTAAGTATGTACCAGCTTTGTGCACAGTGTCGGAGTGATTTTGGCCCATTCTTCTTGGCAGATTTGCTCCAGGTTGTTCAGGTTGGTTGGACGACGCTTGTGGACCGCAATTTTCAAATAGTGCCACAGATTCTCAATGGGATTGAGATCAGGACTTTGATAGGGCACTGTAGGACATTTACGTTTTTGTTTTTGAGCCATTCCAATGTTGCTTTGGCCTTGTGCTTGGGATCATTGTCCTGCTGAAAGGTAAATTTCCTCCCAAGCCTCACCACCATACTTCACTGTAGGGATGGTGTGTCTTGAGGCATGGGCAGTGTTAGGTTTGCACCACACATAGCGCTTTGAGTTTTGGCCAAAAAGCTTTATCTTGGTCTCACCTGACTATAAAACCTTTTCCGACATCGCAGCTGGGTCACTCCCATGCTTTCTGGCAAACTCCAGACGTGCTTTCAGATGGTACTTTTTGAGTAACAGCTTCTTTCTTGCCACCATCCCACACAGGCTAGTGTTATGCAGAGCTCTTGATATGGTTGACTGGCGCACCATTACTCCACTCCCAGCCACTGAACTCCGTAGCTCCTTCAAAGTGATTGTTGGCCTCTCTGTGGCTTCTCTCAGAAGTCTCCTTCTTGTTTGAGTGCTGAGTTTTGAGGGACGGCCTTTTCTTGGCAGTGCCTGGCTGGTGTGATACAGCTTTCACTTCCTGATTATTGATCCAACTGTGCTCACTGGGATATCCAAACACTTGGATATTATTTTGTACCCTTTCTCTAATCTATGCATTTGTATTACTTTCTCTCTAACTTCTGTAGAATGCTCTTTGGTCTTCATTTCCTTCAGATTCACAGCCTTACCAATGATCCTTCAACAGTGGAGTTTTTATCCAGAAAATGTGACAGCAATTTTAATGGTTCACATATGGAAGCCAATGGTAAGGTAATTGTGTCCTCTTTTGGGCAATTTCTTTCATTGGTGCAAACTGGGAGCTTCCACAGGTTGAATACTTATGCAAGCCAGATTGTGGCAGAGCACAGCTCTGCTCTTTAGAAATTGGCAGGGATGGGGTTAAATTCCCCTACCTGCCTGGGTTCATTGTGTTCAGGTGGCTGGGGTTGATTAGATGATTAGTTTAATTAACGATCAATCAGCATCCAGCCACCTGACATAAAATGAGGCCTCTGCTTCCCATTAAAGAGGAGGGAGTTGAGGAAGCAGGCTGATGGTTTGTTGTGGTATTTTTGAAAGTTTGAAAGTTTTGAATCCAGAGAAGGCATTGCCCAGCCTGGAAACCTTTATTTTTGTGAATTTAGTTTTTTGTTTTATTTGTGTTTAAAGATTTTTTGTTCTGCCCTTGTACACCTGCATTTTTGTTTATTTATAATAAAATTAGTTTTTTTTTTTTTAACTGCAGACTGTTTCTGGGCCTTTATCCACTCGCCAGCCTGCCACAAAGATATTCCAGTTTTTTATTTTTCTTAAAAATATTTCCCAACATAAAACCAATGTCACCTTACAATAAATGATTCTGAGTTTCAGTAGAACGAAATTTCAATATACCATTTGTAATTCAGTAATATGAGAGAATTGGTCAGGGGTCTGAATGCTTTTGCAAGCCATTGTGTGTGTGTGTGTGTGTGTGTGTGTGTGTGTGTGTATATGTGTATATATATATATATATATATATATATATATATATATAATATATATATATATATTACATTCTAAGATAGTATTTCGTTTTGGAAGTAAAATCACTAAAGCACAACCTTCCAGAGAATACAATTTTATTTTGCAATGGATGTAAAATCCTTGTAGAAGTATCTCTCGTAATGAAACTTTGGATGCTTGTCAAAAAGCACTAGATGATAGACTAGGTATATCAATACCAACAGCAGAGGTGCTGAATGTGATCAACGTATTTTTAGAAAACAGTTATTTTACATGTGTTGATAAAAATTACAAACAAAACAATGGTACAAAAATAGGGTCTTAATTAGGAATGCATTTTGCCGGTAAACACTCTAAACCTCTGCCTAATAGTTCTAAGATAGTTTGGAAGCACTTGCAGACATAATTCAGATTTTTTTTTTTAAGTTTTTCTTAAGGCCCCAGTTGTAGCATTCAAAAGAGAAGCTATTTTAGGTGATATTTTAGTTCACAGTAAACATAAAAGAATAATTGACAGAACAGGTTCTGTAAATACTTGCACGAGTAGATATAAGGTGTGTAAATACATGGACAAAAGTAAAAATATAATTAAACATAAGAACAACACACAGCCACTAAAAACTAGCAATGTTGTTGATGGAATAGCCTATGAAAAATGTGATGAAATAAAATAAGTTGGAAAGACTGGAACAATGTTATATAAAATAATTCAGAACCACCTTTCATTAAGAAGAAATAATAAAAAAAAAAATAGTGAACCAATAGTACAGCACTTCACCAGTCAAGGACATGTCATAAATGGTATAGTTTGTAGTGTTAGAACAGCTAAAATTAGACAATGCGACTGTGAGGCAAGAGTGTATTAAATGGAATGTCCAGACAGTAATTTATGTGTACAGAAATAAAATAATTTATTTTTATTATCTATACACAACAAAATAATTAAATAACAAAAGAAAACAAAATGGTGTGAGAGAAGAAGTGCAGGGGTGAAATCCAAAACAGACTGTGAGAACTCATCTTTAATCGTCATCGTGGCGAACCATACATAAACAAAAAAAAGACAAAAGAAATGTTAGTGTTTTTTTTTAAAAATCCCGCTGCATCAAACTAGTCTCTCCCTCCACCCGTTACTCCTCCTATTTTACTTTCGGACCAACCCCGAACACAGTAGTACGTTCCCTTTAGTATGTAATGTCCCGCCTCTGTAGTCAGTGGAACACCAATCCCCAACTGACAAGTGTCCTTATCCTTCACTTGACTCCAGTGGCTGGAATTTACATACTCGTACTTCCGCCCCTCACCAAGGTGTCGCCCCTCAAAAAGATGACTTTTTCCATGGTCACGAGATCTTGGTAAGGGAAGTCCCGAGTTGGTTTGATGCCATCTACTGTCGGGAGGCTGAATCACAGACCGAAATCCCTTTGACTCATCACATATCCCACCCCTCAGAGTGGAACCGAAGGAACACTCGGAAACCTCTAACCCTTCCCTTTTCCCTCCCTCCCGGGAAAAAAAAATCAGCATTTTGATGTAACTTACCCGCACGATACCTTATTTGAAAGGCGAAGGGTTGGAGCGCCAGGTACCACCGCGTAATCCTAGCGTTTGAATCCTTCATCGTGTCTAACCACTTTAAAGAAGCGTGATCTGTGATGAGTACAAAAGGTCGTCCCAGAAGATAGTATTTTAAAGATTCCACTGCCCATTTCACTGCCAGGCATTCTTTCTCCACTACCGAATACCTCTGTTCTCTGGGCAGTAACTTCCGACTGATGTATAGTATCAGGTGTTCTAGAACCGCCCCCATACCAGTCTGCGATGCATCTGTCTGCAGGACGAACTCTCGGCTGAAATCCGGGCTTATTAATGCTGGGGCCTGACTCAAATTAGTTTTAATAGATTCAAAGGCTGTCTGACACTCTGCACTCCACTTAATTTTATTTGGAGCGTTCTTTTTAGTGAGATCAGTGAGAGGGGCGGCTATAGTGGAAAAGTGTGGAATAAAGCGGCGGTAATAACCAGCCAACCCTAACAGTGATCTCACCTGGGTTTTCGTGGTAGGTACCGGTGAATCCAACAAAGCCTGGACTTTTGAAACCAACGGTTTCACTCTACCCTTACCCATTATGAAACCTAAATATTTAGTTTCTTCTTTTCCAATAGCGCACTTTGCCATGTTCGCTGTGAGCCCCGCCCTCCTCAGAGACTGTAAGACGGCTTCTAATCTAGTCAAATGTTCTCTCCAGGAAGAACTATAAATGACTACATCATCGATATACGCAGCTGCATACTCTCGATGAGGTTGTAAAACCCTGTCCATTAGTCTCTGAAAAGTAGCAGGCGCTCCATGAAGTCCGAACGGCATAGTACAAAATTGAAAAAGACCCTCTGGGGTTGAAAATGCCGTTTTCTCACGAGAGGCTTTCGTTAATGGAATTTGCCAATATCCTTTCGTCAGATCCAGAGTTGAAATAAACCGAGCTCGCCCCAGCTTGTCTAAGAGTTCATCTACTCGAGGCATGGGATATGCATCAAACTTGGAGATAGCATTCACCCTCCTAAAATCGATACATAATCGTAGTGACCCATCTGGCTTGTCTATTGGTACTATTGGGCTACACCACTCACTTCGGGAAGGTTCAATTACCCCAAGTTTCAACATACACTCCACCTCCCTTCGAACAGAATCTCTCCGACTCTCTGGAATGCGATACGGTCTCTGTCTAACTCTTAGACCTGGCGGAGTGATAATAGCATGTTCGATCAAATGCGTTCTTCCAGGCACGTTAGAAAACACATCACTGAACATATTAATTAGATTGCTTACCTCTTCACGCTGATCAGGAGTTAATTGTTCCCCCATCGGGACCTCAATTGCTGACTCTGGCTCAATTGAGGGTCCAAAATCCTCTCCCTCCTGTACAGGAGATATAAAATGGACTTCCCGTTCTTTCCACGGTTTCAGGAGATTAACATGATAAATTTGACTTTCTTTCCGACGCCCAGGCTGTCGGATCTCATAATTGACTTTACCAATTGCTCGAATAACCTGAAAGGGACCCTGCCATTTAGCAAACAACTTAGATTCCGATGAGGGCAACAATAACAACACTTTATCTCCAGGTCGAAAGTTCCGAATTCTTGCATTTTTATTGTAGCTTTGTTGCTGCTTCTGCTGTGCCGCTTTGAGATTGTCATGTGCCAATCGACCGACTAATTCTAAGCGATCGCGTAACTGCAACACATATTTTACTACATTTTTAGACTCCTTTGACTGTTCTTCCCAGCCTTCTCTTATGAGATCCAAGATACCCCGCGGCTGCCGACCGTACAAGAGCTCAAACGGGGAAAACCCCGTTGAGGATTGTGGTACCTCGCGAACTGCAAAGAGCAAGTAGGGAAGCAGTTTAGCCCAATTGTGTTTTTCTTGATCTACAAAGCGGTGCAACATATTTTTCAAAGTCTGATTAAATCGTTCAACAAGACCATCCGTTTGAGGATGAAAAACTGAGGTTCTAATTGAATGGATTTTCAATAATTTATATAGTTGCTGAATACAGTCTGACATAAAATTAGTGCCCTGATCAGTGAGAATTTCTTTCGGGATTCCCACCCTAGAGAATATTTTTACCAATTCATTTGCTACAGCTACTGCATTCATAGAGCGTAAGGGAACAGCTTCTGGATATCTCGTTGCATAGTCCACTACTACTAAAATATACCGATATCCTGACTCTGTTCCCTCCAGAGGGCCTACTAAATCTACACCAATCCTTTCAAACGGTACCCCAATAATTGGAAGTGGAACCAGAGGTGCGGGGCGAACTGACTTAGGGGCAGCTAATTGACATTCCGGACACTCAGATACATACTTCCGCACAAGGCCATAAACCCCTGGCCAAAAAAACTGGGCCAGAATTCGTTTCTGAGTCTTTTCAGTTCCCAAATGACCTGAAAATGGAATGTCATGCGCCAATCTCATGACTTCTGACTGAAAAGGCCTAGGAACCAATAACTGTTTTACGAGCTGTCCCGTCCCGGGAGCCCGGGTTATTCTATATAATAAGTGCCCAGATACAGAAAAATGCGGAAATACCACCGGTTGTCCTTCCTGCATATCCTTCCCCTCGATATATCTAACCTGTTTCCAAGCATACCGTAACGTGAGATTATTTTGTTGTTCAGAGCCCAAGTCAATATCTCGGTCCCAATGGTTAGGTACACAGAGAGGAGTGTCTTTTATTACATGACCTTCCACCTCAGTAACCTCGCAGCCCCGGTTACACTGAATACCTACTCCCTTTCCTTGCCGTTTAAGCGATTGGTTTACTTTTGTGTCAGACCCCTCCCCTTGTCGTCTCAGAGTTCCCTCATATTTTTCCACCCGACGCTCTCTTTTTGTTTTTCTTGGGCGGATTTTAGGGTTAAACAGATCGGATTGCAACGGAAAAATCTCGCCAATTGTTTTCTCCTGTTGCTTTAATTGTCCCCTGGTAGAAACTAAGACCATTTCCCGACCTAAAATACGATCAAAAAACGGCCAGTCTCTTCCCAGGAGAACAGGGTATGGTAAACATTGCGCTACAGCCACTTTAACGTAAGCTGAATAATCACCTACAATAAGTCTAACTTTAGTGGTGGGATAAACCCGAGTTTCTCCATGAATACAGGAGATAGCCACTTTACCCTGTGGCTCCCAGGCTACCCCATCCAAGAGAGCTTGCCGAATCAATGTTTGTGCACACCCAGAGTCCACAAATGCATAAGTACTGTTTCCCCCGACCTGTACTCTTAACTGATAAGGGCCCTCCCAACATTCCCCAGTGTTCCTACCTGTTACTGCTGACCAGGATCTTGTCGCCAGGTCCACCTTCATTACTGGACAATTCCTGGCAATGTGTCCAGGCTCATTACATCGGTAGCACACTTGGTTAGGAGGCATCAACGGAGTTAATCTGTCCTGCGAGTCCGCGACCGGCAGGTTAGGGGGATTCTCTCTCGCCCAGGATGGGGCTAACCTCAACCTCCATGGTCTGAAGGTCTGGTTACCCCTTCTGGGCTTCATTGGTTGGTTGGTCCGAGTTAGTTTAGGGACAGGAGTGGGGTCTGACCCAACGTCTTCGTTCGCGTCTTCGTAGGCCTCCGCCAGGAGGAGGGCATCCTCGAGAGTGGTAGGTCTATTCCTCTTAATCCACTCTCGATTCCCTGGCGGTAGTATAGACGCAAACTGTTCTATAACTATTTTCTGCACCAGTTCTTGGGGTGTATGTTCTTCTGGCCGCAGCCACCGGGTGCACTGATCTAAAAGATATTGTCCCGCAACCCGGGGCCGCATCCCCTTGGACAGCTGGTATTCTCGAAAACGGCGCCGGTGTGTTTCCTCCATGATCCCGAGGCGTGAGAGAATGGCTTCTTTTATTTTAACATAGTCCCCTGCATCCGTGGCCGTCAGGGCTCGATATGCTGCCTGAGCTTCCCCTGTCAGGCAGGGTGCCAATTTCATGGTCCATTGTTCCCTAGGCCACTCTGCAGCCTCTGCCACTCTCTCAAAAGTAATCAAGAAAGCCTCAGGATCATCTTCCGAGGTCATCTTCTGAAGCTTTGGCTGAGCTGCAAACATCCGGGCAACCGCTCTCTCTGATGTTGATATTGATAGTTTTTCCACCAGCTGTCCAAAGAACTGGGCGAGCTGTTCCTGGTGCCGTGTCTCTCCTCTTGCTTCTCCTCCTGCTCCCTAAACATTGCCAAAACTGTAGCTGGATCCAATCCCACTTCTGACACCACATGTGAGGCGAGAGTGTATTAAATGGAATGTCCAGACAGTAATTTATGTGTACAGAAATAAAATAATTTATTTTTATTATCTATACACAACAAAATAATTAAATAACAAAAGAAAACAAAATGGTGTGAGAGAAGAAGTGTAGGGGTGAAATCCAAAACAGACCGTGAGAACTCGTCTTTAATCGTTATCGTGGCGAACCATACATAAACAAAAAAAAGAAAAAGAAATGTTAGTGTTTTTTTAAAAAATCCCGCTGCATCAAACTAGTCTCTCCCTCCACCCATTACTCCTCCTATTTTACTTTCGGACCAACCCCGAACACAGTAGTACGTTCCCTTTAGTATGTAACGTCCCGCCTCTGTTGTCAGTGGAACACCAATCCCCAACTGACAAGTGTCCTTATCCTTCACTTGACTCCAGTGGCTGGAATTTACATACTCGTACTTCCGCCCCTCACCAAGGTGCCGCCCCTCAAAAAGATGACTTTTTCCATGGTCACGAGATCTTGGTAAGGGAAGTCCCGAGTTGGTTTGATGCCATCTACTGTCGGGAGGCTGAATCACAGACCGAAATCCCTTTGACTCATCACAACGACATATAGAAGAATAAAAGAAAGTAGATGGGTAAATAGACTGAACAAGATTATGCCAGCGGGACTCAACAAAAAACAATGAACTAATTAATGCCAATAAATATATAACATTTAAGTAAATAAATAAACAAAATTCATTCAAAAGTTGTGCATGCTGATGCGCTGGGGAGGCCAAATCAAGGCTGATCCTCAGAGACAGCATTTCATGATAATATAAATATAAGTTTATATGTTAGTTAGACTCAATACCGATTTAAAGATAGAAGTAAAAAGTATGTAACAATATACAGAACACAATTACATCATGTAAGAATAAATCATGGCTTTGAATATAAACAATAACAAGTTGTTGTCATGCCGTCAAAAACCTATAAATACCTCCAATGTTTTGATTCAAATATATGATCCCTTGAGAAAGATATGTATTAACATATCGAAAAGTTGGGCAGCTGACTCTTTGAGCTATATATATATATATATATATATATATATATATATATATATATATATATATATATAGTACTGTGCAAAAGATTTACGCGGGTGTGAAAAAATGCTATAAAGTAAGAATGCTTTCAAAAATAGACATGTTAATAGATTATATTTATCAATTAACAAAATGCAAAGTGAGTGAACAGAAGAAAAATCTAAATCAGATCCATATTTGGTGTGACCACCCTTTGCCTTCAAAACAGCATCAATTCTTCTAGGTACACTTGCACACAGTATTTGAAGGAACTCGGCAGGTAGGTTGGCCCAAACATCTTGGAAAACTAACCACAGTTGTTCTGTGGATTTTGGCAGCCTCAGTTGCTTCTCTCTCTTCATGTAATCCCAGACAGACTCGATGATGTTGAGATCAGGGCTCTGTGGGAGCCATTCCATTACTTCCAGGACTCCTTGTTCTTCTTTACACTGAAGATAGTTTTTAATGACTTTCGCTGTATGTTTGGGGTCGTTGTCATGCTGCAGAATAAATTTGTGGCCAATCAGATGCCTCCTTGATGGTATTGCATGATGGATAAGTATTTGCCTGTACTTCTCAGCATTGAAGAGACCATTAATTCTGACCAAATCCCCAACTCCATTTGCAGAAATACAGTCCAAACTTGCAAGGAACCTCCACCATCACTCCATCATCTTCACTGTTGCCTGCAGACACTCATTCATGTACCGCTCTCCAGCACTGCCTTCTGCTACAGCCAAATATTTCAAATTTTCACTCATCAGTCCAGAGCACCTGCTGCCATTTTTCTGCACCCCAGTTCCTGTGTTTTCGTGCATAGTTGAGTCGCTTGGCCTTGTTCCCACGTCAGATGTATGGCTTTTTGGCCGCAAGTCTTCCATGAAGGCCACTTCTGACCAGACTTCTCTGGACATAGATGGGTGTACCAGAGTCCCACTGTTTTCTGCCAATTCTGAGCTGATGGCATTGCTGGACATCTTCCGATTGCGAAGGGAAGTAATCATGATGTGTCTTTCATCTGCTGCAGTAAGTTTCCTTGACCGACCACTGCGTCTATGGTCCTCAACGTTGCCCGTTTCTTTGTGCTTCTTCAAAAGAGCTTGGACAGCACATCTGGAAACCCCTGTCTGCCTTGAAATTTCTGCCTGGGAGAGACCTTGCTGATGCAGTATAACTACCTTGTGCCTTGTTGCTGTGCTCAGTCTTGCCATGGTGTATGGCTTTTGACAATAAACTGTTTTCAGCAACCTCACCTTGTTAGCTTAGTTTTATTCCTCCTACATAGCTGTGTCTGTTTCAGTTAATGGTTGTGTTTCAACCTACATATTGAATTGACGATCATTAGCACCTGTTTGGTATAATTGTTTAATCATACACCTGACTATATGCCTACGAAATCCCCGACTTTGTGCAAGTGTACCTAGAACAATTAATGCTGTTTTGAAGGCAAAGGGTGGTCACACCAAATATGGATTTGATTTAGATTTTTCTTCTGTTCACTCATTTTGCATTTTGTTAGTTGATAAATATAATCTATTTACATGTCTATTTTTGAAAGCATTCTTACTTTACAGCATTTTTTCACACCTGCCTAAAACTTTTGCACAGTACTATATATATATATATATATATATATATATATATATATATATATATATATATATATAACACAGTACCAGTCTAAAGTTTGAGTACACTTGCTGGAAACTAGTTTTTTTTTCATAATTGACATTGTTTTACGTTGTATACATTTCTGTAAATACTTGAAAATGAAAACACATGTTACAATATAGAAAACAAAACATAAGGCGTATCAAAGCAAAGTTCAAGAAAAATGAAAATTGTCTCTAAATCTTGGATTCCTCAAAATAACCACCCTTTGCCTTAATAACAGCCTCACAAACACGAGGCATTCGGTTAACAAGTTTCAGCAGGAAATCCTCAGACATGTCTTCCCAGCTCTTCTGCAGCAATTCCCAGAGATGTAGAGCACTTGTGGGTAGCTTTGCTTTGACTCTTCTGTCCAGTTTGTCCAATACAAATTCTATGGGATTGAGGTCTGGAGACTGGGCAGGCCAGGTCATTAGATTGAGTTGTCCTTCACTTTCCTTCTTCGTCAGATAGTTCTTGTACAACTTTGAGGTGTTGAATGAAGGACTGCCCAACTAGCCGTAATCCTGATGGAATGGCATGCCTCTGAAGTATGCTATGATAGCCATACTGTTTGAGGTTGCCATGGACTTGGTAAAGATCACCAACTCTGTCACCAGCAAAGCAACCCCAGACCATGATACTGCCTCCTCCATGCTTGACAATGGGAACCACACATGCAGAACTCATGCGCTCACCCTCTCTGCGTCTAACAAATACTCGGCGGTTGGACCCAAATAAATTTCAATGTCCATAAGACTGACTTCCACTCCTCAAACGTTCAGTTTCTGGGTTTTTTGGCCCAGCCAAGTCTTTTCGTCTTATTTTGCCCTCTGAACAATGTTTTTTTTCAGCAATTCTTCCAGTTAGGCCAGCTTCACGCAATCTCCTCTGAACAGTTGATGTTGAAAGTGAGCTTGTATTTCAGGGGCAGTAATTTGCCGTTCGCAGACTTGTGACTCGAATGAATTTGTTCTCTGATTCTGAGGTCACCCTTGGCCTGCCTGACCTTGTTCGGTCCTCATGAGTGCCAGTTTCTTCAAATCGTTTGATGGTCTTGGCCACAGCAGTTACAGACACTTGCAAAGTTTTGCTATTTTCTGCTCCCTTACATTCAGGAATGACAAACTTGTACCTATGCTACCTATATTTATAGTAATCATGGACCCTGACCTGTTAACAATAATTGGTGACAAAAAGTTAATTAGGTAACATGCTAGTTAACTCAGAGAACATCTAACAAAGACACTTTTATACTTAGGCCAGTGTTATAACACCGTGTTATACACATTCCAGACTTTTAACTGATGGACTTCAGACTGAAATCCCCTAGCTTTGGGTGACCATTTCATTGAAATTGACAAGATTTACATTTTCATTTAAAAATGTAATTTTTGAATGCAATTCACTTATGATTATCAGCTTATATAAGTACGTGTATCATATAATGAAATATTGTGTGTTTATAGACAAGTTTATACAGTTAAAAGCATAGATAATCATGAAAAACCTGGTTTCAAGCAGGTGTACTCAAACTTTTGACTGGTACTGTATATGTAACTTTTCAGTTACAGTCGATTCACCTGCGATTCTGAGGATCCCCTCTATCTGCGTGCACTGATTTACGTGGATGGCATGGGGATTGCCTTTTTCATGTTACTGATAGCTCTGATTTTGTTTCCAGCTGTGGCAATGCCTGCAAGAAAACAAAAATGGAGACATGATTAATAGTTATCCTTACAAAATGATATTGAACTTGATTAGTTTCACTCTAATGAAAGCATTTTTATTTGATGATCACCCCTCCAGTGGCTCACAGTATCCACGTATCAAATTCAATCAAAACAATTTGGGAAAAACACACACACAAAAAAAAAAAAATGTCAAAGCATTGCTCTCTAATGCAGTGTTGAATGGTGTTTTGCCCAGCTCTGTTTAACACAGTGATAAACTGCCTGTCAAGGGACAAGCATCCAAATACATTGTTTAAACACGTCTAAGGCTTTTAAGAATAACATGGGTATCCCTGAGCTTTAGAGAAAACCAGGCTGACTTAGCATTTAGATAATTTTTTTTTATTTTTTAAAGACTTGGTTTTTGTTTCCATTCTTGAGTTTTACAGTGGCCTAACCCTACAGCTGTCACCTGGTAATGCTGGACAGATGTATTACTCTTCTTTCATAGAAAGTTACCTAATAATTACTACAGTTTTCTAAATGACCAGACAGAAGAGAATATGCTTTACAAATTATATCTATTACAGCACACCAGAGAGCTTGGGCTATTACCTTACTTAAGCAATAGACCCCAGAGAAGAGCCCTGTAGGGTGTGGTTCAATGCAACGAGCCCAAGGAGAGAGCAGCTAACAAACTGCTAGTCTATTGCTTTTAGAAAATGACTGCATTCAAGAAATTCACATTAAAGTGTTTCCATTTTTTTTTTTTTTGTGATGGTTTGCAGAACTAGTTTTAGTTGCTAATGAATACAGTTTTTCTCAGTATTGCATGAGTAAGGAATGAGTAAAGAATCACATGTGGTCTGGGAGGCTTTCAGACTTTCAGTATACCAGTTAGAAATGGTTCATTTGGAGGTCTTTGCAGTATTAAAATTTAGTTCCTCAGTATTTTTTCTATATTTTACTGAGACTGTTAATCACTTGGTTGTGTGCTGTATAATAGCCTTAACCTGCGATGGACGATGTCATGTTCCCAGTAGCCTAAATAATAACTTACTACAAAAAAAAACAAAAAAAACATGCAGCTCTTCTTCAGTTCAGGAGCCTCGTACACAAAGGCCAACATGGTTTGTGAAGTCTTTGTTTTTATCTGCCTCTTAAAAAGGTATAACATGTACTCGAATAGTAAGTAGGATTTGAGTCCAGGTCCTAATTCAAATATTAGCACAAGTACAAAAGAAAGTACATTGAAAGATAACTAGTAACCAACGTGCTGTTTGTTTACAAATTTGTTCATGGTGTGTTCATAAAGTTTATTCAAAGCCCCCTGCCACTGATAGAGAAGATAGTACAGTGCCTGCTGATGTTATGATTTGCTGTAATAAAGTTGCTGGATTCAGTTGTTTGATTTCTCTATCTTCTCATTCAAACTGGACATCAGCTACCATTGTTGCTGTGCTTACTGTATGGGAGGCTAGATACCATCACTGCTGTAGTTACTGTATTAGAGGCTAGATACCATCACTGCTGTAGTTACTGTATTAGAGGCTAGATACCATTGCTGCTGTAGTTATTGTATTAGTGGCTAGATACCATCGCTGCTGTGCTTACTGTATTAGAGCCTAGATACCATTACTGATGCGCTTACTGTATTAGAGGCTAGATATCATTGCTGCTGTGCTTACTGTTTTGGAGGCTAGTTAGCATTTTAATGTACTGTATTGCCACTGATAAATGAAACACTGTTCTCCATTTTTTCTATACAAGTTTCTCCGGAGTCCTCTGAGGAAGATGCTAGTAGCGTCGAAACGTTAGCATTTCTGTATGGACTATCATAACTGTCTCACATACATGGATTAATTAAAGTTACACTGCGAAACTACCAAGTGTGCTCTCACCTTGTATGCTTTTCCTGGAGAGTCCATTTAGTGAAGTCATCAGTGGTAAGTAGCTTATTCCAATTTAAATGCAGTTGTAGTCAGAAGTTTACATACACCAACGGAAATTTATAATTTCTAGAAATTCCTCTAAAACAAATAATTGTAGGAAAAATCATTTTGTAGCAAAAGTTTTGCTTTTGTGGATGAGGAACACAATTTACAAGAAATAAATGTCTACAATTATTTACTTCAGCATTTTTTCTGCAAAACTCCAAAAATGCTCATTCAAAAGTATTCATACCTTGACAAGGAAAATTTAATTAATAGCTAGTTGAGGCACCTTTAGCAATAATAACCTGTTTTAAATGATTAGGATATTTGTCAAAAGCTTTTAGCATGATTCTTTAATGATTTTTGACCAATCTTCAATGTAAAATTGTCCCAGTTCATTCAAATTCTAAGGACTTCTCTTGTACGCAGCCTTCTTCAACTCATATCAAAGATTCTCAATCGGATTTGGATCGGGACTTTGACTAGGCCATTGTAGAACCTTGCTTTTATTCTTCTTTATCCATTCTGAAATAGATTTTGATGTGTGCTTTGAATTGCTGTCATTGGAATGTCCAGTTGTGCTTTAAACTAAGTTTTGTAGTGGAGAGTTTCAGATAATTGGCCAATAACTTTTGATATGCTACAGAATCCATTTTACCATGTATTGGAACTACATTTCCTGTGCCATTAGAGGAAAAACAGCCTCATAGAAGGATATTACCACCTTCTTGACAGTAGGTATGGTGGTCTTTTTTTGGTACGCCTCACTAGACTTTTTTTCCAAAAGCAATGACTATCAATGTGACCAAATAGCTCGATTTTTGTTTCGACAAAACCTTTGACCAGAATTCATATCATTCAAATGTTGTTTTTCAAACTTTAAGCAATGTCCTTGTGATGTTTTCCTAAGAGTGAGTTTTTCCTTGGCCTGTGACCATTGAGACCTTCACCATGCAATACTTGACCTGTGGTTGAAATGGAAACTCCAGTCCCAATTGCAGTCAATTCACTTTGAATATCTTTGGCAGTGAATCTCGGATTGTTATTAACCTTCCTCACAATTCTTCTACTTGTTCTCAGTGAAAGAACCTTCTTTCTTCCAGCCTGAGGGAACGTTGTGACAGTACCATGAGTCTTGTACTTCTTGACAAGAGAAACAATAGTTGAAATTGGGATACTCAAATGCCTGGAAATCGTCTTGTATCCTTCTCCAGCTTTATGACAGTAAATATTTTTATTTGCATTTTTGGAGTTTTGCAAAAAAAAAAAAAATAATTCTGAAATAAATAACTGTAGACATTATTTCTTGTAACCTTTTTTTCCTCATCCACAAAAGCAAACCTTTTGCTACAAAAGATTTTTCTGAAAATTATTTTTCTCATGAAATTTTTAGAAATTATAAATTTCCATTGGGGTATGTAAACCTTTAACTACAACTGTAAATAGATTGAATGTATAGGACCTAATTGTGTCGTCATGCAATTATACACTGAGATGTAGTTGTCACAGATCTGTCGAATGAACATGGTTTCTTCAGAGGATTGCTTCCAGGGCTTCATGTTGAAAAGTGTTCTGTTGAACCTCTCAGATAATCTCAGCCCAGCAGGATCCAGATACAGCTAGTTGAATCTTGAAACCCTGACTGTGACAGGGCTTCCAGGAACAAAGTCAAATATACACAATGATATCCATTTCCATTTCATAACAGCACAAATATGCTCCCTCAGCAGTTGATGTCTTGCTAGATAACTGACCATGTTTTGAAAAGGTTTAATTAATGAAAGCCAGCGTTTTGAAAATGAATTTGGTTTGTCACTGCTAGCACATTCTATTTCTTCTAATCCTATTACCACCGTTAGATCACTCCACCATTCAGCACCAGAGAGAGAAGGCCTATTTGATTTTTTTGGCACAAAGTCGTTTTCTTTACCATTATCCGTGGTTGAAAGTAATTTCCTTTTCTTGTATTCTGGAACTTACTGAATTGACGCAAGTAGTAAATATATAAAAATATATTAAGGAAGAGCTAACAAAATATGTTTTTTTGTATCTTTATGTCAGTTAGATGAAGCCAGATGCTTAAAGGGCTGCTATTGTACACATATTTTACATTAAATAATAATACACTCCTTAGGTCACATTTCTTATCATTTTTGGATAAGTATAGCACAGATAAAACAAAACATATATGCATTATCAAACAAAGCATAGATAAGCATTATAAACAATATATATATATATATGTTTCAATATAATATATATATATATATATATATATATATATATATATATATATATATATATATATATATATATATATATATATTATATAATATATATATATATATTAATGTGTGTGTGTGTGTGTGTATGTATGTATATATATGTGTGTGTGTGTGTGTGTGTGTGTGTGTGTGTGTGTATGTGTGTGTATATGTGTGTGTGTGTGTGTGTGTGTGTGTATGTATGTAGTATGTATCTGTGTATATATATGTGTGTGTGTGTGTGTGTGTGTGTGTGTGTGTGTGTGTATGTGTGCATGTATATATATATATATATATATATGTGTGTGTGTGTGTGTGTATGTATGTATGTATATGTGTGTATATATACACACAGTGCCTTGCAAAAGTATTCAGACCCATATTACAGAATTACAAATGGTACATTGAAATTTCGTTCTGTTCGATATTTTATTTTTAAACACTGAAACTAAGAATCAGTTATTGTAAGGTGACATTGGTTTTATGTTGGGAAGTATTTTTAAGAAAAATAAAAAAAAAACTGAAATGTCTTGCTTGCATAAGTATTCAACCCCCACACATTAATATTTGGGAGAGCCACCTTTCGCTGCAATAACAGCTTTAAGTCTTTTGGGGTAAGTATGTACCAGCTTTGCATACTGTGTCGGAGTGATTTTGACCCATTCTTCTTGGCAGATTTGCTCCAGGTTGTTCAGATTGGTTGGACGATGCTTGTGGACCTCAATTTTCAAATAGTGCCACAGATTCTCAATGGGATTGAAATCAGGACTTTGACTGGGCCACTGTAGGACATTCACCTTTTTATTCTTGAGCCATTCCAATGTTGCTTTGGCCTTGTGCTTGGGATCATTGTCCTGCTGAAAGGTGAATTTCCTCCTAAGCTTCAGTTTTTTAACGGACTGAAGCAGATTCTCTTGCAGTATTTTCCTGTATTTTGCTCCATCCATTCTTCCTTCAGTTGTAACAAGATGCCCAGTTCCTGCTGATGAGAAGCATCTCCACAGCATGATGCTGCCACCACCATACTTCACTGTAGGGATGATGTATCTTGAGGCATGGGCAGGGTTAGGTTTGCGCCACACATAGCGCTTTGAGTTTTGGCCAAAAAGCTTTATCTTGGTCAGATGTGCTTTCAGATGGTACTTTTTGAGTAACGGCTTCTTTCTTGCCACTCTCCCATACAGGCCAGTGTTATGCAGAGCTCTTGATATGGTTGACTGGCGCACCATTACTCCCTCCCAGCCACTGAACTCTGTGGCTCCTTCAAAGTGATTGTTGGCCTCTCTGTGGCTTCTCTTACAAGTCTCCTTCTTGTTTGAGCGCTGAGTTTTGAGGGACGGCTTTTTCTTGGCAGTGCCTGGTTGGTGTGATGCAGCTTCCACTTCCTGATTATTGAACCAACTGTGCTCACTGGTATATCCAATCACTTGGATATTATTTTGTACCCTTTCCCTAATCTGTGCATTTGTATTACTTTCTCTCTAACTTCTGTAGAATGCTCTTTGGTCTTCATTTTCCTTCAGATTCACAGCCTTACCAATGATCCTTCAACAGTGGGGTTTCTATCCAGAAAATGTGACAGCAACTTTAATGGTTCACAGGTGGAGGCAAATGGTAAGGTAATTGTATCCTCATTAGGGCAATTTCTTTCATCGGTGCAAACTGGGAGCTTCCACAGCACAGGGGTTGAATACTTATGCAAGCAAGATATTTCAGTTTTTTATTTTTCTTAAATATTTCCCAACATAAAACCAATGTCACCTTACAATAACTGATTCTGAGTTTCAGTGTTTAAAAATAAAATATCAAACAGAACGAAATTTCAATTGTCAAGTATAGCTTGGACTCAAAAACTAAATCTATATACATATGCAAACATCTACCGTATATGCATTGTATAAAAATAGATAAAAAATGTAACATGGCGACTGAAGGGGAAATGACAGTGGACTAATTAATTTTATGTAAAACAACAATAAAATATTGTATTCAATATGTATGCTTGTTAAGTTGGCTGTATGTCTGGGCCCTGGTGTCTTTGTGCATTATTACATGTGAATTTACCTGCCAACTTCTTACACATGTTTATTTAAAAGGTTTCCCCAAGTGAAACTCACTGAGAGTGCTAACAGGAGTGTACAGTACACTGTGGGGGAGCCTGCTTGTGAATGTTAATGTGGCTAATTTAGGTTAGCACCACTGTAAGCCAACGGTTTGATTCTGCCATGCTTCTGCTGTGAAATGAAATATGATTATAAAGCTGAATATAATTTGTTTTAAATCATATTTGCAATGTACTGCACTATTATATTCACTTAGTAAAATATTATTTATTTATCAAACACTATTTTACAAAATGTATTTTTAAATGCTTTGCTTACTTTAACAGATGTTATCCTCCTTCAATGACAAGAATTTATATGATTTGTAGCGAACAAATTCATTGTATATATACATTGTGAGTCTTTGAAAGAAACACATGTTGTTGGTATTACTGTTATTATTTTTAACAAGCTGTCTGGTACTACACAATGCTAAAGGAATCTTTCTTTGATTTCAGATAGGGTTACACTTCCTTGGTCATGTCACCTTGTTGGGTGGAAATATCCTCACCCCTTTAATGTTTTTTTTTTTTTTTTGTTAGACAGCCAGCTGCTTCCATGTTGACTGACATGCGTTCAGTCAGTAACCTGCTCTGACCCAGAAGACACTGCCTAGGAAGTGCAAGGGAGAGTAAAGCATGGAATCTGGAAACTTCCTTTAACCTGCTCTATTACCAGAAATAATTTCTTAAATAGAAAACTACACGTGTATCCCTCAAAACTGCACATCTGAGACTGATGTAACCAACGGAAGTGAACAAAACCATTCATTTGTTTGCTTCAATCATACGAAAACTATGTACTTGAATCACACCATATTGTGGTGCCAAACTGTGCATGCATCTTTAAAGTGATGTTCTCTGTGATGTTTGTTACAGAAATGTCGGGGACGGGTGTGGATATTTCCCTGGTGCATTGGAAGCAGCAGTGGCTGGAGAATGGTACCCTCTACTTCCATGTGTCCATGAGCAATGCAGAGCACCTGTCCCAGGTGACGGCCCCCCCTCTCCAGGAGCCCTCGGAGATTGTGAACGAGCAGATGCACGTTCTCCATATTTCTGTCATGGTATGTACCCGGAAGCCATGTGCTTTTGTAACGAGATGACCAGAACTGAACACAATAAAATAGATGAGGTCTTACTAATGCATTGTAAAGTTTTGGCATTATTTAGCATGATTTAAATTGAACACTTTTCACTATATATCCGAGCATTTTGTGGACCTTTTTTTATAGCTTCCCCACAATGCCAAGATGAAGACATTGCTGAGTAAACATAAACTCCTAGATCTTTTTCATAGATTCCTTCTTCAATTTCATTGTCTCCCATATGGTATTTATAATTTACGTTTATGTTGCCTCTGTTCAATACCTTACACTTATCTTTATTAAATGTCATTTGCCATGTGTCTGCCCAGTTCTGAATGCTGTCTAGATCACTTTGAATGACCTTTGCTGCTGCAACGGTGTTTGCCACTCCTCTTATTTTTGTGTCCTCTGCAAAATTTAACAAGTTAGCTTACAATACCAGAATCTAAGTCATAAATATAGATTAGGAAAAGCAAAGGACCTATGTGGAAGGGTGGTGCGTAATTCACTGACTCGGCAGACAGAACAGGTGTACTCGAAACACCGCACAGGTGCCCAGTTTTATTAACACAATTTCCTCTGGCTTAATAATTTATCTTAGCCCTCCAGGACCACGGGAGTACCAAACACGTGCTCAAAATAATAATAAAAACAGAAGGCGAAAGAAAAAGGGGAAAATAAAACAATAACAAAAACTATAAATGAAAGATGCTGCACTTGGCAGCGTTAACCCGGTCGTCGCTACCCGCATGACCCGGGTCCCCGACCTACTCTGTCCGTTCCTCAGCTGTCTATACAATACACAGGGGGTCTGCCCAGTGTTTCCCCACTACTAAACTTCTCTATCTTTTTTGGTGTTGGCTCCGGTTTCTCAGCTCTTGATCCAAGCTTCCGTACTTCCCGGTACGTCTTAAAAGGGCAAACCTGAGGAAACAGTACAGTGTTATTTTATAGGGCTAAAAACCCACCTCTCAGCCAATTAGAGAGAGGGAAAGCCACAACACCCTCTCTCCCACCTCTCCATGTCACTGCCATGACCCACAGGCAGTTATTGGACGACTGTTGCCCTCTTCCTGCAGCACTGTGAACACGCCAGCAGAGTCAGCACAAATCTCCCGCTGCTACAACCTAATACTGATCCTTGTGGTAAACCGCTGGTTACCTCGCTCCATTGTGAGGTTTCTCTTCTAATCAGTACTTTCTGTTTTCTACATGTTAACCATTCCCTAATCCATGTGCATGCATTTCCTTGAATCCCTACTGCATTCAGTTTTAGAATTTATCTTTTATGCAGGACTCTGTCAAAAGCGTTCTGGAAATAAACCATGTCATATGCTTTGCAATTATCCATTGTTGATGTTGCATCCTCAAAAGAAATTCAGTATAAAGACCACCTCATAATAAATGCCACTTTCTTACAGCAAAGGAAAGTGGCCTTCATTGTTCATGCCACCCCCTGTACTGACTATTAACAACACTCAAAATGTGTTTCAATATCTGTGTAAAAAAAACTCGTGGATGCAGCATGATGGATTTAGATTTAAAAAAAAAAAAAAAAAAACCTGTGATTTAGAACAGTTTGCATTACTGGAGAGTTGGTACCAGATTCCCACAATTCTCTGTGTAAAAAAGTGCCTCCTATTTTCTGTTCTGAATGCCCCTGTATCTAATTTCCATTTGTGACCCCTGGTCCTTGTTTCTTTTTTCACGTTGAAAAAGTCCCTTGGGTCGAAAATTAGAATTTTGAATGCTTGAATCAGATCGCCACATAGTCTTCTTTGCTCAAGACTGAATAGATTCAATTGTTTTAGCCTGTGTGCATATGACATCCCTTTTAATCCCGGAATAATTCTGGTTGCTCTTCTTTGCACTCTTTCTAGAACAGCAATACCAAGAGGTGACCAGAACTGAACACAATATTCAAGATGAGGTCTTACTAATGCATTGTACAGTTTTAACATTACTTCCCTTGATTTAAATTCAACACTTTTCACAATATATTCGAGCATCTTGTTGGCCTTTTTTATAGCTTCCTCACATTGTCTAGATGAAGACATTTCTGATTCAACATAAACCCCTAAGTCTTTTTCATAGATTCCTTCTTCAATTTCAGTATCTACCATATGATATTTATAATGCAGATTTTGATTGTCTGTGTGCTGTACCTTACACTTCTCTATTATATGTCATTTGCCATGTGTCTACCCAGTTCTGAATCTTGTCTAGATCATTTTGAATAACCTTTGCTGCTGCAACAGTGTTTGCCACTCCTCCTATTTTTGTGTCATCTGCAAATTTAACAAGTTTGCTTACTATACAATAATCCAAATAATTAATGTAGATTATGAAAAGCAGAGGACCTAGTATTGATCCCTGTGGTACTCCACTGGTTACCTTGCTCCATTTTGAGATTTCTCCCCTAATCATTAGTTTCTGTTTTCTACATGTTAACCACTCCCGAATCCATGTGCATGCATTTCCTTGAATCCCTACTGCGTTCAGTTTGAGAATTCATCTTTTATGCAGGACTTTGTCAAAAGCTTTCTCGAAATCTAAATAAACCATGTCATATGCTTTGCAATTATTTAATTTGGATGTTGCGTCCTCAAAAAAATCAAGCAGGTTAGTTAGATACGATCCCCCTTTCCTAAAACCATGCTGACTGTCTCCCAGAATACTGTTACCATATAGGTATTTTTCCATTTTGGATCTTATTATAGTTTCCATAAGTTTACATATCATAGAAGCCAGGCTTATTAGTCTGTAGTTACCTCGTTTGGTTTTATCTCCCTTTTTGTGGATAGTTATTATGTTTGCAATTCTCCAGTCTGTCATTACAACCCCTGTCTCAAAAGACTGTTGCATGATCTTGGTTAGCAGTTTGTAAATAACTTCTTTCATTTCTTGGAGTACTATTGGGAGGATCTCATCCGGCCCAGGGGATTTGTTTATTTTAAAAGCACCTGTCCCTTTAACACTTCTGTCTCAGTTATGCTAAAGTTATTTAAAACTGGATAGGAACAGATTGATATGTGGGGCACGTTGTCCGTATCCTCCTTTGTAAAAACTCATGAAAAGTAATCATTTAATGTATTTGCTAAATGATTTTGGTAAGGTTATTGTATGTAAAGTAATTTATGTAGCATTAACAAGCATACAAATCAAGAGGTAATAAGAAGGGTGTAAAGCGTACTGGTGAGACCACACTTTGAATACAGTACTGGCCTTGGAGTGAATCCAACGAAGCGCAGCTGGGCTAATCCCGTGAGCTATGAAGAGAGGTTGAGGAAATTGAAGCTGTTTGCCTAAAACACATAAATTAGGGGGACTGGTTTTAAATTATTAAAGACAAGGGCAAATATAACCCTAAGCACAGCACAGAAACCAGCACAGAAAACGCAGCTGGAAATTAAGTGGAGGCAGACTGACTGTAGGACAGATGAGAGCATGGAAAGAGTTACCTCTCCATGTTGTGATCCTGAATTATTTGGACCCTTTGCAACCCGACTTGATAGCGTTTTGAGATCAATCAGATACTAGGAATGGGATAAGCATTGACACATGGAATGGCCTGCCCTACTGTATTTTGGAATGTTCTTATGTTCATATCAATATTGTACCCTCCTGTTATTGCATGTCATGTTATTGTATTACCTGTGTTCATTTATCTAATTAATGACATTATATTTAGACACAATGGTGTGTATTTTCCATGTAACCTAAATGCCCCTTCCTTTAATATTAAGTATATAAGTGACAAGCCATATGACTGTTTTTTTTTTTTATTTATTTATTTTTTTTTACTACTTAAAGACTAACATTTATATTTGAATCTCATCTAGTGTTGCATGTTTCCTACAATCTTGGAAAAGTGGCTATACACTGTGTCCTCAGATTGTGGAGACAGCAGGCTGTAATCATTCGTAGTACCTATTAGTGCCTTCTGCAGTGCAGTACAGTAGCTAATCAGTGATTATTTGAATCTACACTCAATTTACCGGTCGCCAAGTCAAATCAAATTAGCTCTGATGGTCTACAAATTGATTTGAGTACAAATTCGGTCCTGTTGCTTATGTTGCATTGTGTGTCTTTTTAATTTTTTTGATTTTTTTAAAATTTAGAATCACCAATTATTTTTACCTCTGATTTTCCCCCAGTTTGGAATGCTCAATTAACACGAGCCAGTCAGCGAGTTTTTACACACAGGAACTCGGGAGCGGATGTCTGCAGGCTACTGGCCTCTAGAGGACAAAGACCAGCCCAACAAATCTCTACCCCTAAGCTCACTCGTCACCTGGGCAGTAGGGGTCGCCACAGAGTGGTGAGGAGAAACAGTCTAAGCCGGATCCCACCTCACCATCCCTTGGAGTTTCAAAGCCAATGCAGAGTCCCCAGAGAAAACCGGCTGCCTCGCACAGCCTTGATCCGAACCTGCGATCTCTGCTTGTATCTCAGTTAACAGACGCTGCGGTTTTGGTGGTTGTTTTCCTTGATCACCATCGGTTGTAATGTATAGTTAAGGTGCTGTTTGTCTGCAGTAACTCCTTATATGGAATGGGCACATAATGGGTTATTGTAGAGAAACAGCACCTTAACTGCATCATACACGAGACTGAGGCCCATTTGCAAAACTTGATCTCCTCTTTAACAGGGTTTCATGCTCTTTGAAAACAGCTGAGAAGGTTTTTTAATGAATTTTATCCTTCTGGAATATCAAGCATTGTACCTTATGCTAGCGGTACCTGTATCTAGTAACACTTATGGCCTCATGCAGTAAACAGCGGTAACCAGTTTACCACGCAGTAAGCCTGTTACCGCGTGCTTTGTAAACCTGCTATATTCACTAACCAGACTTTGCAAGCGAAATGCATCCTGTGGAAAAAGATGCGAGTCATTTACATACAATTAATAATGGTAATCCATGGAAATGTATTCAAATTCTCTCCCCTAATACCGTGAGGGAGGGACTTGATATGAAAACCATATTTACTTAAAGGTGCTAACTTTCCTGTGTCTCAGCGCATGTTAAGTTTACCGCTTATTGAAACCAGGTGGTGTCTGTATAAATCACAATATAAATAGAGCAAACCACAAACAGTGCTGCGTGGGAAACATGCTAAATGTGTATGTATGCTTTCAGGTACTGTATTTAATTTTTTCCAGGATAAACGAGTGCCAGTGTTCCACAGAACACTACAAATAAAATGTCAAATATAGGCTACATAGGACCTATTTCGTTGGTTTTGTGGATTAAGAGGGTGATATTTTAACATACGGTGTTGTAATACTGTACATAATGATATGATTCTGAAAATGCAACTTACCAAAAGATGACTGCACGTGAACAGTATTATATAATAATTTCCTTTATTCCAATTATAAACGTGTTGCTTTCTCAATGCAAGACGCTTTGTAGGAATAGACAGTGTTGTATAAAATCTCATGATGCACTGTATTCTTTCCATTATGACGTACTGCCGAAACGGCCAAGACACAGTTGTGTTCTTTTAACACATGAATTATACTGAATTATTTCGGGCCTGAAAACATTAGCATTTTTGTCATCGAAAAGACAACAGTGAGTACTGCACAAATTGTGACTAACCAGTGCAGAACGTCAAAATCTCTGGATAAACAGCTGGAAGGTTAAAGTTTTTTAAAAGAAAAAAATAAATAAATAAACCGCACACTTGCAATCCCTTTAACCCTTTGTGGTCCTTTGTTGGACCAGGTCCGACATTACAATTTTCCCTTTCCAGTCCAATGTCGGACCCTGTCCGACATCATCAAAAAGACGTCAATCACAGGTCTCTAGTCGTTTTTTCCCCGAAAAAAGCAGAGAAAACCTTTCAATGGCCGAGTGAGACTGAAAAAAAGGGCGTATCTCACAGCCCAATGCACTACAGGGATAACACAGACATAACAAAGGAGATGGCTGCTTCTGCATCCAGCGCTCAAAGATTATCACAGACATTTGCAGAGCTTTTTGAGATGGTATAGTATTAAAATAATGACTTGGATTGCATTATTGAGGAGTATGGTGATAAAACGAGTGATCAGGAGAGGATTTATCAGTATGCACGTCTATAAAGAGGTATGTGAAAAATACAGCGAGCAAAAGGTGGGGTTGGTTGTAGATACAGTACAGAGTGTCCTTTTGCGATTCAATGCATTTAAAACCTGTTTTACTCTGAAAAAAATAAATTAAACAGCGCATGTAAAATAAATTGGACCCGACGCGCCTGACAAACGCTGAATAAATGGACTGCAAAGAGTTAAAAGAAACATTTATATTTAGCCAATGTTTCGGTACCAGAATACCTTCAAAATAAACCAGAGGGGAATAAAGGTGAACAAACAAATATTTGTTTTGAGTTAATTATTTTCTGTTTCTCTGCTTTGACTGGCTCAAAGCAAGACAGTGTTACGCAGAATTCTGTATCCCCGTATGATTCCTGTACAGAGGAGGCAGTTTTTCAAAGCTGGACATGGATGCGTGATATTCCTGTGCCCGATTCCCGCTGTGTTCTCAAGCACTGCCATTGAGTTCTGGTGCAGTTTGACCAAACTAATTCCATAGCAAAAAAAAACCAGCACATTTAACACCACTGATTTTTTACAGTACGCTCAGCCTCCTGCATTGCTCAATACACGAAACCCTTGACTAAAAGTAACCTTATAAAACTGTATTTTTCTTTTAGAACACATTTTAATTCTATGGGGATACAGAAATCTGCATAACCCCGGGCAGCCTCCCCTCATCCTATGGAGACCCACGGAAGATGTAGCTGGTTCTGGCTGGTGCCTCCTTGGTCACTATCATTTTGACAAAGTGAGAGCCAGACTACCTGTCCTTTGGAGTGCCCATATACTAAAATAAAGGGTGTGTAGCACGTGCATTTTTCCGGGCAGTATGGGATTCTCCACTCAGTATTTCAGGCAATTTAACACCATTTAGTGCATGAGGCCCTTATAGTCACTTGTTTATAAGTGTACTGTACCCCACCTTGTTGAGTTAACGGTGGCATTGATATTTTGTACTTTTTCTGCAATCACTCTTCCATTAATGTTTCCTTTCATTGAAGTGTATTTATAATCATAAGCACATAAGAACATAAGAAAGTTTAGAAACAAGAGGAGGCCATTAGGCCCATCTTGCTCGTTTGGTTGTTAGTAGCTTATTGATCCCAGAATCTCATCAAGCAGCTTCTTGTAGGATCCCAGGGTGTCAGCTTCAACAACATTACTGGGGAGTTGATTCCAGACCCTCACAATTCTCTGTGTAAAAAAGTACCTCCTATTTTCTGTTCTGAATGCCCCTTTGTCTAATCTCCATTTATACCCCCTGGTCCTTGTTTCTTTTTTCAGGTCGAAAAAGTCCCTTGGGTCGACATTGTCAATACCCTTTAGAATTTTGAATGCTTGAATTATGCCGCCACACAGTCACTTTGTTCAAGACTGAACAGATTCAATTCTTTTAGCCTGTCTGCATATGAGATGCCTTTTAAACCCTGAATAATTCTGGTCGCTCTTCTTTGCACTCTTTCTAGAGCAGCAATATTCTTTTTGTAGCGAGCTGACCAGAACTGAACACAATATTCAAGATGAGGTCTTACTAATGCATTGTACAGTTTTATCATTACTCCTCTTAATTTAAATTCAACACTTTTGAAAATGTATCCAAGCATCTTGTTGGCCTTTTTTATAGCTTCCTCACATTGTCTAGATGAAGACATTTCTGATTCAACATAAACCCCTGAGTCTTTTTCATAGATTCCTTCTTCAATTTCAGTATTTACCATGTGATATTTATAATGCACATTTTGATTGTCTGTGTGCTGCACCTACACTTTCTCTATTACATGTCATTTGCCATGTGTCTGCCCAGTTCTGAATCTTGTCTAGATCATTTTGAATAACCTTTGCTGCTGCAACAATGTTTGCCACTCCTATTTTTGTGTCATCTGCAAATTTAACAAGTTTGTTTACTATACCAGAATCTAAATCATTAATGTAGATTAGGGATAGCAGAGGACCTAATATTGATCCCTCTGGTACGCCACTGGTTACCTCACTCCATTCTGAGGTTTCTCCTCTAATCAGTACTTTCTGTTTTCTACATGTTAACCACTCCCTAAACCATGTACATGTGTTTCCTTCAATCCCTATTGAGTTCAGTTTGAGAATTAATCTTTTATGTGGGACTTTGTCAAAAGCTTTCTCGAAATCTAAATAAACCATGTCATATGCTTTGCAATTATCCTTTATCAATGTTGCATCCTCAAAAAAATCAAACAGGTTAGTTAGACACGATCTCCCTTTCCTAAAACCATGTTGACTGTCTCCCAGGACCCTGTTACCATAAAGGTAATTTTCCATTTTGGATCTTATTATAGTTTCCATAAGTTTGCATGTAATAGAAGTCAGGCTTATTGGTCTGTAGTTACCTGGTTCAGTTTTGTTTCCCTTTTTGTGGATCAGTATTACATTTACAATTTTCCAGTCTGTCGGTACAACCCCTGTGTCAAGAGACTGTTGCATGATCTTGGTTAGCGGTTTGTAAATAACTTCTTTCATTTCTTTGAGTACTATTGGGAGGATGTTATCTGGCCCAGGGGATTTATTTATTTTAAGAGCTCCTAGTCCCTTTAACACTTCTGCCTTGGTTATGCTAAAGTTATTTAAAACTGGATAGGAACTGGGTGACATGTGGGGCATATTGTCTCTATCCTCCTTTGTGAAAACTTGTGAAACGTAATCATTTAATATATTTGCTAGTTTTTTTCTTCATCTATGATTTTGCCATTTGTATCTCTTAAACATTTAACCTCTTCTTTGAATGTTCTCTTGCTGTTGTAATATTGAAAAAACATTTTGGAATTGGTTTTAGCCCCCTTAGCAATGTTTCCTTTTTAACTTCCTTTGTGACTTGCGTTTGTAATTCCGTCTACTCTTTCTGTGTACTTTGTTTTTGGTCCCTTTTTAATGCTTTGTAAAGTTCCTTTTTTTGCTGAATATTTTTTTTTAATTGATCTATTAAACCATTTTGGCAATTTAGTTTTACATTTAGATTTGTCTACTTTAGGGATGTAATTGTTTTGCTCCTCTAGTACTACATTTTTGAAGAACAGCCATGAATATACCCAGAACAAATACTTAAAAAGCATTGATTGCTTTCCTTCCCCATGCATACTGAAGTATGCTATAATGCCAGATCTTATTTTCTGCTGTTTCTCATCCGTCAAACTGAACTCTTTTAGTTGCCAGCCTGTCTTTAATCATCTGGTTGCTATTTCAGCACTGTTGCATTATTATGTGTTGAATGTTTTTTTTTTTTTTTTTTTTTTAAACGCAGTTGCACCTCTTGCATATGTAATATCCGCGTGTTGTTCAGAGTTGCCAAAAGCAATTTAGCAGTTGCTGCTGATTCAGTGCCTGTCCTTGCCCGTCTGCTTCGCATTGCTGATGCCAATTGAGTGCTAAGGGTTGTTTATTTCTTGACAGTGCTGCTTCTCCTGAAACACAGAACACACTTGAGAGGAGATTGAATGGGAAGGAGAACGGCTGTCATTCTGCAGCTTTGTGTTCAGAAAGCTCTTGTTTCAGGTGTCATGACGTACACATCACAACAGCGTTCATAATCTCTTCATTCACAGTTTAAAGGGAAATACAAGCCAAGCTACAAAGACACTCAAAAAAATAAATACATTGTCAGAAACCAGTGAAGCAAATGTCAAATTAAATAGAATCAATAGTGAAGTAGAAAACGTTTCTCTCTACAAGTGAGAACCACACTGAGGTACGCAGTGATTAACAGCAATCATCAGCTACTGAACTCCCGACAAAACAGACAAGCAGCCATTTAATCAGGAGTGAGCTTCACTCACTCCTGGAAATGCACTCATAGTGCAGTCATATTTAACAAAGCATCCAGCAGTAGGGACAGGAATACAGATCACATTCCACTTTCAATATGTACAGTATGCAGGGAACAAGGTTAGGCTTATTCCACACTGGGAATCTGTAAAGGGATATAGATTAGGATTTCAGATTTTGAGCGAACCTTACTGTGTTCATTTTGCAGTGTGTGTGCTGCTGCAGCATCTGCCCTTGTCCCTATGATTTAGTGTTTCATAAAGCAGTGAGAAGTATTTAAAAGGGAAATATCTTAACCCATAATGTACCAAATTCAGAACACAAACTGTATTTATGTAACTTCATACATTAAATTCAGACTTAGCTTTTGCAGTTAACACAGTTAGAGTACGTCCTCAAATGTGGACAATGGCACTTACTGGGTTGAAGGGATGCCTTTGTTAATACTTTTTCCTTATGTTTAATGAATGTCCTGCTCAATACCTTACTGTGTATTCTCTATCACTCTCAAATGTTGTTTTCAGCTTTCTGAAAGTTAATTTTGGAAGGTGGTATTTAACTTTAATTTCTGCAACTGTGACAAATGGCAGGTTTTTATCTGCAACATGAAAGCAAAACTCATCACATTTCAATATCAAACACTGGCTGCAGACAGTTCCATCTGCAGACTACAATCTAATCTGCAAACGAACATGAAAGTCATATAATTGCGATTTATAAATTAATTCAATGACAGCATTTCCCTGACAGTCTAATTTATTCACATACCTCGTGTTCTGTCAGCTGACTGGTTTGAGGTTTAAAACCTGCCTCTTGTGTCCTTTGCATTTGACAGTCATTATGTAACATCCACCAGCAGTGTGGTGAGATGTTCTGCCAGTCCGCAATCCTACCTGGGGCCAGCAGAGTCCTCATGGAAATGCTGTTGATGGAAATTAACAAGTCTGATTTCAAATGGCTTTTCAAATGGAGTTGTAATACAAAGTTACGATCCAACAGAGGACAGGAATAACAGATGCATACCTATAGTCGTCATTCTTTAAACCACTGCACCAGAAATTCACTTTAAGGAGTCTTTTCAGAAGCAGACCCAGTGGTTGAAAAGGGGCATATTTGTGCTTTTTGTAAGACTGGGTAGTGATGTTTAATCAGAAGCAACAGTAGACTGGTAGGGAACACACACAACATGTTATTAAACTGGTAACAGCGCGGATGTGATTTTCTTATCTGGGCAACACTGATGGAGCAACTGATTGGTTGATGTTGCCAACGTTCCCTGGACAGCTTATGCAGAGCCACGCCATTCCGTCTTTCGACCGCATGACGTGGCTACCTGAGCTCAACCCTTCCCAGCTTTCCTCGATTTTATGGAGGACGTGCACTCCCCTTGGAACCACCCATCCATAGCGCCAGGCGCAACTGAGACATAGTTCTCCTGTGGCCTCGTTGGAGGGGGCAGAGAAGCTGGGCCTGGCTGGATTTCCCCCTGTGGACTCCACCATCGCAGTCTTAGTTAAGGCTCCACCAGTAGGAGGTATGCCCAGGGACCTGTGTGCCCAAACCTGCAGTGCAAGGTGATGGAGACAAACGCCCGGATGGCTTACGTGGCAGGAGCCCAGAGTACCCGCTTAGCACACATCCAGTTTGCTGGTTGCATACTTGGATGGGATTTTAGGTGACACCCTGCTCCCAGAGCCGGTGGCCACGGAGTTGCGATTCCTATCGCACACGTTGCTCCAGATTAGCAGGTCTAGAGGTCGCGCACAGACAGCTGTGGCTGTCACAGGCGTGGGTGCCTGATGCTGATAAGGCTGCACTGTTGGACGCGCCCATATCACCAAGCCACACCTTTGGCCCAGCAGTGGAGGAGATTCTGCATCAGTCTCTTTGGGAACACAAAGCGTCGAGACAGGCAGCCGTGTTGCTCCCTTCCCCCGCTCCGGCACGGAGCAGGTCAAGCCACTGGCACTGTAACCCGACATGAACAGTCGCCCGGATGGTGCCAGTTGCCACAGCCCTGCCGGATGACCTTAGGCATCGCTTACAGGCCTCATCTCATACTAGAGGCAGGAACCTCCCTCAGCATGGTGGACGTGGCTGTAGCCAGCCCACGCAGCAACAACGGAGAAGGCGGTTCCAGGGTTTCCGCCCTAGACAACCGCCACCGCTAGCCCCGCCTCAGCCCTAGCCGCCTCAGCGGGGCTCCTGAAGGCTGGCGCCCTCAGACCTAATTCATGGCACAACAGCTGCACTACTGACGTGCTTCAACCTTCAATGTGTGGGTGCTCGCAACTGTACAATATGGTTACGCGCTTCAGTTTCGCTTGGGACCCCCTCCTTTGCGCAGCATCACGACAACGCATGTGACAGATCCGCTTCAGGCCTCAGTGCTCCAGACTGAAGTGGTATCCTTGCTGGACAAGTGTACCATTCGTCTCGTAGATCCCACCTTTCTCGGAGAGGGGTTCTATTCGAGATACTTTCTGGTACCGAAGAGGGATGGTGGCTTTCATCCCAACCTGGACCTACGGTTTCTTAACCAGTTTCTGAAACATAAATGGTTCCGCATGCTGACTCATCATCACCTACTCTAGTCTGTCCAACTGGGAGATTCAAGGCAGAGCATACGAGTTTTCCGTGCTGTCGTTTAGCCTCTCCCTAGCTCCCCGTACGTTTTCAAAGTACGTAGGCACTATCCTCTCCCCCTTGAGGCTGCAAGGAGTCAGAGTGATGAATTACCTCGATGACTGGTTGATCTGTTCCCAGTCACGGGAGGGAGCGGTGGCCCACACGGCGCTAGTGATGGAGCATCTAGTGAGACTGGGCCTCACCATCAATGATGCCAAGAGTCGACTGACACCGGTGCAGTGTATGACTTATGTGGGTCTCCGGCTGGACACCACTACAATGCATGCATGCCTTTTGGATGACAGGGTAGCAGCTCTACAGCACCACCTCTCCCTGTTTTGACCTGCCCCTTGTTTTGTGCTAGCAATTACTGGGTCTGATGGCAGCAGCGGTATCAGCCATCAAGCTGGGTTTATTGCGCATGTGCCCGCTGCAGGCGTGGCTTAATGCGTTCCGGTTACATCCCAAACGCGACAGGCAAAGTCAGCTGACAGTGTGCCTCGCATATACGCCGGCCCTGCGTTGGTGGACGATTCCTTCTCACCTGCGCCGAAGAGTCTACAACCGCAGGGGGGTGACGACAGAGTCAGCAGGCCCTGTTCGGGCCGTTGGACGTCCCTGCATATCAATATGCTGGAGCTACAGGCAGCATCCCTTGCCCTCCAGCACTTCCTACCCACGGTGCAGAACAGACATGTGTTGATCCACATGGACAATACATCAGTGGTGGCGTATGTCAACCACCATGTTCCGGGCATGGAGAATCGAACAGCGGACCTCCTCTCAAGGGAGGGCCTACATCCATTGGAGTGGCGGCTCCAACCTCAGGTGGTTGAGTGTATTTGGGAACGGTTCGGGAAGGCACAGATTGACCTCTTCGCCTCAGCAGAGACGGCACACTGCCCCGTGTTACTCCCTCCACCGCTGTGGCGGTCCTCTGGGCGTCAACGCCCTAGCCTACGTATGGCCCAGAGCACTCCTTTACATGTTCCTCCCTCTGCCATTACTCCCGGCCTTTCTCGAAAAGGCCCGGTCAGAGAAGGAGTCAGTTCTCCTAGTGGCCCCCAGGTGGCCCAGGAGAATCTGGTTTTCATCTCTGTGCCAGCTATTGAACAGCCCGTTCTGGGAGATCCCGCTTCGCCGAAATCTCCTCAGCTAGGTGAGAGGCACACTTTGGCTCCCGGAGCCGGGCAGGCTCCAGTTGTGGTTCTGGCCCCTGAAAGGGAATACTGGTTAGCCTTAGGGCTGTTAGACGTGGTCGTGGGCACACTACAGAATGCTAGGGCACATTCCACTAGGTCACTGTACGCCTATAAGTGGAATATTTTCAAGATTGGTGCCGTACTAACAGTCCTGATCCAATCTCCTATCCCATGCCTGTTATCTTGCAGTTTCTGCAAGATCTGCTTGAGGCTGGTAGATCACCTTTCAGACACCCTAGCGGCTATTTCTGCTTGCCATGCCCCCATTGACTCAGTGTCCCCGGGCGCGCATTTTCTGGCTACCTGGTTTCTCCGAGGCGCGCGACGATTGCACCCTCCTAGGAGTACTACTCTCCCCGAATGGAGCCTTGAGATTGTAATGGAGGCTCTCACGCAGGCCCCGTTTTAGCCTATATCCTCCATCGAGTTGAAGCACCTGTCCATGAAGACAGCCTTTCTCTTGGCTATCACCTCTGCAAAGCGGGTTAGTGAGCTGCAGGTGCTGTCTGTGCATAGCTCCTGCATGTGTATTTGGGATGATGGTAGCAGAGTGTCACTGCGTGCAAACCGTGCTTTTCTCCCCAAGGTGGTTACAACTTTCCACATGAATTAGTCTGTGGAACTGGAGTCTTTTTATCCTCCACCGTTTGCTATGGAGAAGGATAAGAAGTTGAACCTTCTCTGTCCGGTAGTGGACAGGACGAGAGCGCTGCCTCAATCTGACCAGCTGTTCATCTGCTGGGACCCTGGGACAGCCCCTTTCAAAGCAGCAACTGTAGCATTGGATTGCAGACACAGTCTCGACTGCGTATGATGGTGTTGGCTTACCCCCACCTGGGCGGGTAGCCGCACATTCCACAAGAGGTGTGGCTACGTCATGGGTCCTCTTCTGAGGTTTCTCCATGGCTGAGATTTGTGATGCAGCTAGCTGGGCTACCCCGCATACTTTTTCCAGGTTCTATCGCCTGAATGTGATAGATCCCTGTGGCAAAGTGGTTGGTAAGGGGAACAGGTGTAGCGGTGATGCAATGCAGGAGTGACAGGCAGACAACGGTAATTTAGTGAATAAGCGTTTATTGTGCCGTTTCCAGGTCTGGCGACCGTCAAATAATAAATCCCCGGCAGTACACAACAATGTGTAAAGCGCGGGGAGCATGAATAACACAACCCAGTCCTGAACAGAAAACAAAGGCACGGTCACCAGTCCTGGGTGAATCCAAATGTGCAGGTGCTCTGTGCAGTGGTGCTCCGGATAGTGCTTTACGTGGCGACAGCTCCGGAGGTGTGCTTTAACTGTCTAGTGGTGCGATAAAGACAGACAATTACAGACAGACAGAAATAACACACAACACGTAACAAACACTTGTTTCTCGTATTTTCTGAGAGTTCCTCTCTCAGTCCTTCTCTCCTAGTGTTAACCCAAAGGAAAGAAAAGATCAGCGTTACCCTGGCCTCCATGAGTCCATGTGTGAAGATGACTGACAGGCAACGTGCATTCGTCAAGCATGATTCGTTCTACAATAGGTCATCTTTGAATTAGCGTTATCTTTGAATTAGTCAACCATGGTCTTTGTTTTCACTGAGAGGATAACATACTTGACAATGGAAAAAGTACAGTATAATCGTAAATCTCGAAAAACTACTCACTTCTAAATCTTTTGTAGTCATTTTTGTATTACTTTAGTATAAATACATGTTAATTTGGATTCATATGTTGTTTTTTCTGACTTTATGTGAACGAAAAGACACACATTGTGGTATGCAGAGGGAAGAGGAGACATTGGCTCTCGGAGTGTAAGGAGAGCTCCCATCACACAATGCCAAATCAAACGCATCAATGGGCTCATTTAGCTTCAAATTTAGCTGGCAAAATAAGTATGTATTATGTGACAACCCAGATGTATTCTTACAGATTTAATTGGTGAACGATAATGTTTTTCAGATTTATCTGTTAGGTAAAAGTTGATTTGCCAAGTGTAAAAAAGTATTGTATTGAATTAAAAAAAATCTGCAATAGTACTGCATTTTATACCGATCCTAAAACCACAGGTTTTAAATGTAATGTATTCAACTGAACCATCTCATCTAGCTCTAAATCAATAGAAGAAAAAAAAAAAGATTTTAGTGTTTCTAAGATTGTTATCCCTTTGAAGGTCTCATTTTCTTTTTTATTCTCACTTTTCAATCCTCAGCAATGATCTCGTTGGGCTTTGATAAATTGATTTATTCCACAGCCTGCTGCTTAATTTATTTGAGAACGTCAGAATTCTGAAATGAAATCGATGATCTTCAGAATCATTAAGAGTTCTGTCGTCAGTTAACTTCTGTGACATCATTTGTCTTCATTACTGTGGTTATGTTTGTCTAAACAGTGAAAAATCCTAATGATTCTTGGTATATTCCGACTCATTTTCTGAACTGTAGAAAGCCACATTTCAGCAGCTTCTGTTGGCACAGCAGTTGATGTGCTGTTTCCTGCTATGGTGGCTGGGTTCAGCTCAGGTTCTTTAGATCTTTTAAGTGCTGCAGAAAGCCTGCTGTGCGTTTGCTCTTCTGTGGTACAAAATGTAATCGTAATTACTGTTATTTGCAAGCCTGTTGTTTCAGTAATAGTCACCCTTCAGGATTGGGGTCATAAACTGCTTCTGCTGTGAAAAATGAATTATTATTATTATTGATATTATTACCATACTACTGATTTGTTATTTCTTTTGGTAGTATTATTAGTATTGGTAATTAAACATGTTTTGTTATTTTAAAAAGCAGATTCATTGCAATACAGATTTCTAATTAGGAACATATTTATTTTGAGTCGACTCAGGTATTTCATTTAAAATGGTGAAACCTCTTCATTGTGCAACACATTTCTGAGGCTTTGCCACTTAATGTGGTCATTTACCTTTGACCAATGGTGTTAAACACCTCTAGGCTGGGTGAGGTAACAATGCTGTATCACTGCAAGTTGGATGTCAATCATATGTAAAGGCCCACCTCAATGCTAGGGCGCTGGAACTAGGGGTGCTGGGGGTGCGGCAGCACCCCCTTGGCTTTGCATGGCTTCCATCATATACAGGGGTTACAGTTTTGCTCAATGGCTTTCAGCACCCCCACTTTAAAAATCGTTCAAGTGCCACTGCCGCAATGATCAATTCTCAATCTACAGCTGATCACAACAAAGCCTCTGAAACGTGTTAACAGGCTTTATGAAGAACCTTAATCAAGGCAAAACAGATACCTTCCTCTCAAAGGTGTGTATCTTAATTCTGTATTTTGGGAACCGAAAAGTCCGGGTTTATTATAATATAAAATAGTATAGGTCTAGGGATGAAGCCTGGTCCTATTACAATGTGTGTTGTCACATTGTCACACTATCGGAAGCAGCAATATCCCTGCCTATTTTTAATCATGCTATTTAATATCATTCGGCATGTTATTAGTTTTCAAATAACACTCTAAGGGTTTGTGGTAGTACAATATAGTCCCTTTCTCTTTGGGATGGCTGACAGCCCAGTAGGTTATTACAGTAGGATTCATGAAGCAGTACTTTTGAAGCATTGCTTAAAAATGTGTGTTTTCTAAACTAGAACCAACAAGTCTCTATCGCAAGGAAAGGCTGCTTCTAATTAGAGGTAGAAAGTATGATTTTGAAGCCTTGGCTGTCACTCCTTCAAAGGCAGATTTATGATATTATGAAGAAAAATAAGCTCCTCTCTGGACCATGCAATGCAATAAGAAACTAACTTTCCTCATTGTTTTTATTTTGGTTATATGATGAGAGTCTGTACTTTGTGTAAAACAGATTCCATTTTTTTCAAGGGCATTTTGAGCTGGAAGGTTGAGAAGATAGGAATATAAAGCAGAACATGTTGAGAAAATGAAATATAGGGGTTCCCGAGTTGCGCATCCAGTAAAGACACTCTTCATGGAGTGCAGGATGCCTGGAGGTAGCCAGTTCATGTCCAAGCTATTCCACTGCCATCAGTGGACAGGAGTTTCCAGGGGGCAGCGTGCAATTGGCCGAGCGCCGCCCAGGGTGGGGAGGGCTTAGGTTGGCCATGGTATCCTTGGCTCACCGCATATCAGTGACCCTTGTAGACTGGCCAGAAGCCTGTGGGCCTGCCTTCAAGAGGCTCAGAGCTGCATGGTCCTCCGAAACTGTAGCTCTGAGGTAGCTGCATGGTGGGCCTGCAGAGTGAAAAGAAGCGGATGGTTGACAACACACATTTCGCAGAACGCGTGTGTTCATCTTCATCTGTCCTGAGTCAGCGTAGGGGTTGCATTGGTGAGCCAGGCTTATTTCAAATTGGGGAGAAAATAGGCTGAAAAACAATTGGCATTTCCAAATTAAAAAAAAAAAAAGAAGAAAATGAAATCTGAATTGAGGTGCTCAGAGAAACATCAGCTTTTCAAACTTACAGACAGCTAATCACAGTCTAATCACAGTAAAAGTATGTTCTGACCAAGTTATGCTGGGCAGTGAATTGCATTGCAATTAAGAAACACTGAATTCCCAGTACATTGTAATTAAGAGCCACTGAATTCCCAGTGCATTGCAATTAAGAGACTCTGATTTCCCAATACATTGCAATTAAGAGACTCTGAATTCCCCATACATTGCAATTAAGAGACTCTGAATTCCCAGTACATTGCAATTAAGAGACTCTGAATTCCCAGTACATTGCAATTAAGAGACTCTGAATTCCCAATGCATTGCAATTAAGAGACTCTGAATTCCCAGTACATTGCAATTAAGAGACTCTGAATTCCCAGTACATTGCAATTAAGAGACTCTGAATTCCCAGTGCATTGCAATTAAGAGACTCTGAATTCCCAGTACATTGCAATTAAGAGACTCTGAATTCCCAGTACATTGCAATTAAGAGACTCTGAATTCCCAGTACATTGCAATTAAGAGACTCTGAATTCCCAGTACATTATGATAATGAAGTTCATAATTTAGATGAAACTTCCCTGTTCTTGACATGGACTTTTGGCATGGATTTTTGTTTAAAACAAATATTTTTATTTGTGTATATATATATATATATATATATATATATATATATATATATATATATATATATATATATATATATATATATATATATAATTGAAAAGCACAACTGAGAAGATTCATGACATTCCTAGTATTTTATTAACAATAACCCCTTCATAACAGTTACAGCAAAAGAATGACAGCACAGCGTGTTTTATTTTATATGATTCTAGACTGCCCAGAATTGAACGCGAATAGAGAATGCAGCGCCCATACCTAACACAGCTGTGAGCACCAGTGCTTTGACTGGAAATATCAGATGGAGAAATCAAACTCTACGGTATACACTGTTCCTAATGATAGCTACATTAGGCGCTTCAGTGTACCAGGGAACAGAAAAGTAATACAGGTGAATAATCTACAGTGCACACCACACAGTACAAATAACTTATTTTGATGTGCAAGTTGTGTGATGATACCCCTGGTTTGCTACAGGTGATATAGTGATCTTCTTTCATTATCTGCACTAAAGGAAGGCTCCATGAACCCACAGCAGCAGCCATAGTCACCTGGGGAGAATATCGGTAATTTTGTTAGATTTTATCAGATCTAGACGTGGTGGAACTCCAGGTTACTATTCCAGTCTAGACAACAACATGCTTACCTCCTATACATCAGAATTCATATGAAATAAATGAGACACTACAGCATGTTACAAGCCCAATGTTTAAGCACACTCAGTGTTTTAGCACCATCCAGTCGAGTCTCGGTACAACTGCATAAAAGCAACATGTTTTCACCCATTCAGGGTTGTGTGTTCGGTGAGTGGAGAACGGGATTGGAGACGGAGATAATAATAATAATTGTAATAATAATAATAATAATAATAATAATAATAAATAGTTCAAATATCTGCTCATCGTGTTTTGTTCAGTGTTAGTCTGTTTTTGTTTCATCTCTTTGTTTTGGCGAATGTGCCGTGTCCTGTGTTTTTGTTTGTCTTGCACTCTTTTATTTTCTGTCTGTCTGTGCACTATTAAAGGCTGAGCGAGACCATTCACTCAGCTCCACCCCACTCCATCCGTCTTTGTGACAACATCTTAAAAGCCAATGCATCTAAACAGGTGCATATGTATTTGCATGCAACTTTCAAAACTATTAATCCTATCAATAAAAATCTTGAAGATGTATTCATTAGATTCTGACATTTCTCACCACAAAACAAATCCAAAATGAAGAGCATTAGTCTGGCAACATCTTGATAAACCTCATGTTACTGAGTAGTTATCCACCTGAGGCAGCAGGGTCATTAATCGATCAGTAAATAATTAACTGGTGCTCGCAAAATAAAAGCCATGATGGTTGATTCATCAATTGATTGTAACTCCCTGTTCAAATTGCATTTCAGAATCAGGACATGATTGGTCCACTGTTGTGCTCAAGATTTTTTTGGTTTATTGTCTACGGCTTGTGACAGTAATATTTATAAAGACAAATATAATCTAGCATTCATTATGCCCCAGTGTTTTTCCATTATCCTCCAGCCATACCAACCAGCTTTGTAGTCCTGTTCTGTTCTTACTCCCCATAGATATGGGGTTTCCAGGCACTACTAGTCATTCACAAATAATGAATTGAGCTGTAGACCTTCCGAGCTCTTACAATGTGGTACATAGAGGGATATTTTTGGCATTCCTTTAAAACCTGACAGGCAGTCTGATATTTCTCAGATCATTTGTTGAATTGGTATTGCACAGCAAAGTGTTTTCCTGAGTTTGCATGCATCCTTACAGTACCTTATCAAGCAGCCTTCTGTGTTAACGTAGATTAGATTAGATTAGATTAGATTAGATTAGATTAGATTAGATTAGATTAGATTAGCTAGGAAAAAACATGTGATATCAAGATAAAATACTGAACTCATGAATAAATAGATAACAATATGGTTTGGTAAATGCATGAGGCAATCCCTATTGAATCATCCCCCTGAAAGGAGCTTTGCAAAGCCACCACCACACCTGCTACTGTTAATATCTCATTGTGGCAGAGTGGTTGCAGTGCACAGGTGTATGGTGATGTCACTGACCAGGAAGCAGGACAAAACAAAAGGTATGGGGCTGAAAACGGCTGTAGCCGTATGTTTATTAAATTATACATCAAAGTTTCAAACAAACAGTTTAAACAAAAAAACAAGGACACCTTTTCAAAAAGAAAAGGACACGCTGCTTTCTGTAACAACGAGTACCTTGTTTGCTGGTCGGTAGTGTAAGAAAAGAGATGGCACACACTTAGTTCCAGTTTCAAAACCTGAGGTTGCTTTATTGTCATCACACAAGAGCGAGGTTACAGCTCTGGAGAGAACTTCAAAATCCTCTAACGCAGCAGAGTTCACACAGCTTTGTTATACATGCAGGCAAAACAGCATCAGTGTCCGCCCCACAAACAGCTCGTTCCTTTCGTCACGTCACCCTTCACAAACTGTTCGTTCCTTTGGTCAAATCAACCTTCACAAACTGTTCGTTCCTTTGGTCACATCAACGTTCACAAACTGTTCGTTCCTTTGGTCACATCAACGTTCACAAACTGTTCGTTCCTTTGGTCACATCAACTTTCACAAACTGTTCGTTCCTTTGGTCACATCAACGTTCACAAACTGTTCGTTCCTTTGGTCACATCAACTTTCACAAACTGTTCGTTCCTTTGGTCACATCAACGTTCACAAACTGTTCGTTCCTTTGGTCACATCAACTTTCACAAACTGTTCGTTCCTTTGGTCACATCAACCTTCCTACAGTCTGTTCTCTCTTGAGACATCTGTTTGTAGCTGATTATCCAGGCAACTTCTGCTTACAGGCAGCATTGATTTACAGAAAAAGCAAAAGAAGCAACA
This sequence comes from Polyodon spathula, assembly GCF_017654505.1. Lineage (NCBI taxonomy): Eukaryota > Metazoa > Chordata > Actinopteri > Acipenseriformes > Polyodontidae > Polyodon > Polyodon spathula. Next base: position 2,592,035 of record NC_054567.1, on the reverse strand, counting down.
ATAATGCAGACTCACATTAACTGTCAAGCTAAACTGTATTTGGTTAGTAATTATACATTGTTAATTCAAGTAATAAAAGTTACGAAAGAAAGAAATAAACTTCTTAAATTCTCTCTTACAGTAGCATTCGCTCATTCTCTCCTTAACTCTCTCCAGCTAATGAGCCCAGAGGGGGTCTTTTTATACTGTGGCTAGATCCTTATTTACCCATTAAACAATTACCTATTAAGGCACCAGCCACATTCCAACAAGATTTTTATGAATGGGGACTTTAAACCCATTCATGCAACTACATATTATCAGACCAGTTTTTCACCGGACTCAAATAATAAATAATAATATTTGACGGGATTCGTCTGTCCACACACAAACATAAACAATAATAATGCAAATAAATCAAATATAATATACACAAGGGGTGGGCACCCTGTCACACTCATACACCTTTTAAATGTGCAGCTTCATATTTTCACTGTTAGACTGTGGAGTCTAACTGTGGCAAAGTGTAACCCTCCAGTTCAAATGAATCCAGTGCACTGAACACAATGCATAATCCTCCAGTTCAAATGAATCCAGTGCACTGAACACAGCGCATAACCCTCCAGTTCAAATGAATCCAGTGCATTGAACACACCGCATAACCCTCCAGTTCAAATTAATCCAGTGCATTGAATCCAGTGCATTGAACACACCGCATAACCCTCCAGTTCAAATGAATCCAGTGCATTATGCATAACCCTCCAGTTCAAATGAATCCAGTGCACTGAACACAGCGCATAACCCTCCAGTTCAAATGAATCCAGTGCATTGAACACACCGCATAACCCTCCAGTTCAAATTAATCCAGTGCATTGAACACACTGCATAACCCTCCAGTTCAAATGAATCCAGTGCATTGAACACACCGCATAACCCTCCAGTTCAAATGAATCCAGTGCATTGAACACACCGCATAACCCTCCAGTTCAAATGAATCCAGTGCACTGAACACACCGCATAACCCTCCAGTTCAAATTAATCCAGTGCATTGAACACAATGCATAATCCTCCAGTTCAAATGAATCCAGTGCGCTGAATACACAGCATAATCCTCCAGTTCAAATGAATCCAGTGCACTGAACACAGCGCATAACCCTCCTGTTCAAATGAATCCAGTGCATTGAACACACCGCATAACCCTCCAGTTCAAATGAATCCAGTGCATTGAGCACAGCGCATAACCCTCCAGTTCAAATGAATCCAGTGCATTGAATACACTGCGTAAACAAGTGTTCGATGTCCAGATGATAAAACCTGATGCTTTGAGATACAGATATTGTCTTCATAGTGGGAGCACAGGTGTGTTCTGTTCTCGTCATCAAGTTGAACACGTTGAATGTTATTTAAAACTGCTTTAATAACTTACAAAGCTAACTAGCAGAGGAAAAGTGAAAATCATAAACTTAGATTTTTAAAATTATAAAAGTGTTTTTTTTGTCTGTTTTTTTTTTTTTATCACAAGGGATTCAAATAATTATCAAAGGTGAACTGTGTATATTCCATGCTGCTTCCAGACACCCAAGCGTTTAACATAATTAATGTAGCTGCACTGTTTTAATGACAAGCCTGACACAGCAAAGAGTGCTCGAGAAACCATTGCAATATGATTAAAGGCAGCTACAGAACACAGGGCCATATTTTCAAGGAGTTTACTCCAGTCTTTAATTAACTCTTATTTTTTGATAGGAATGAAACACCTATTGAGTAGAAAACTAGTATCAAACATCTAAGTCATGTAATTGAAGGTCTCTTTCAAGTTGTTTGCTTCTCATTATTGTATTTTCATCATTAAAAAAATTCAGTAGGAGTTAAAGACTGGAGTAAACGCTTTGAAAATGTGGACCTTGGAATCAAAGTACAGCACAATAAACTCCCTGGTGGAAGCTCTTATGATGTTAACCATAACACTATAACACTAGTACATTTTTCATCTACACGGTTCTTTTCAATTGTCCATGTTACGAATGATTATTATGGGTTCGTCATTCAATGTGGAATCTACATGTTACAGATAGAGAATACAATACATGCAATGTATGAGTTGTGGTGTGGTGTGTGTGTTGGTCTGCAAGTTCATGGTGTCTGCAGTAGGTGTGGAGATACCTTTTATATTCTGTTTGTACTTGTGCAAGTCCTGCACTGTTCTCTGCTTTTGGGCATAGTGAATCACACAGTGATATCAATCTGGAATGTACTTCTGTGGCAACATTGTTTCTGTTCTTTAAAATATGAATAGTATAGAAGGTATAATGAATAGGTTATGAATTTCAAATATGTCAATGCTGTTCTAGGGGTGAGAGCACATCTATCAGCCAGTCATGGCTGAGCTAAAGGACAATCCCAGCTGGGCCAGACCAATCCTACGTGCAAGCTGTAAAATATTCTTCAAGTAAGAAATCAAAGTATTTTAATGACAAGTGTGTTGAAAATACTGCACTTGTAGTATTCATTTGTTACAAAGATGAATTGTAATTCATGTTCTAGATTGTTGCTAATCATTCTGCCTTACCTGCTTTCAGCTTGTCTGGAGAACCCTGTCTGGACAGAACAGACTTCCTCATTCCATCGAAATCACATGACACGAGACTACTAATGTAGAATAGGTGGGGCTGTCAGAATCAAAAGGTCCCATTGTCACATGGTTTAAATGGAATGAAGTGCCTGGCTGTTAGAATTGTTTTAAATAACTTTAGCATAACTGAGGCAGAAGTGTTAAAGGGGCTAGGAGCTCTTAAAATAAACAAATCCCCTGGGCCGGATGAGATCCTCCCAGTAGTACTCAAAGAAATGAAAGAAGTAATTTACAAACCGCTAACCAAGATCATGCAGCAGTCTCTTGACACAGGGGTGGTACCGACAGACTGGAAAATTGCAAACGTAATACCGATCCACAAAAAGGGAAACAAAACTGAACCAGGTAACTACAGACCAGTAAGCCTGACTTCTATTATATGCAAACTAATGGAAACTATAATAAGATCCAAAATGGAAAATTACCTATATGGTAACAGGGTACTGGGAGACAGTCAACATGGTTTTAGGAAAGGGAGATCGTGCCTAACTAACTTGCTTGATTTTTTTGAGGATGCAACATCGATAATGGATAATTGCAAAGCATATGACATGGTTTATTTAGATTTCCAGAAAGCTTTTGACAAAGTCCCGCACAAAAGATTAATTCTCAAACTGAACGCAGTTGGGATTCAAGGAAACACATGTACATGGATTAGGGAGTGGTTAACATGTAGAAAACAGAAAGTACTGATTAGAGGAAAAACCTCAGAATGGAGTGTGGTAACCAGCGGTGTACCACAGGGATCAGTATTAGGTCCTCTGCTATTCCTAATCTACATTAATGATTTAGATTCTGGTATAGTAAGCAAACTTGTTAAATTTGCAGACGACACAAAAGTAGGAGGAGTGGCAAACACTGTTGCAGCAGCAAAGGTCATTCAAAATGATCTAGACAAGATTCAGAACTGGGCAGACACATGGCAAATGACATTTAATAGAGAAAAGTGTAAGGTACTGCACGCAGGAAATAAAAATGTACATTATAAATATCATATGGGAGATATTGAAATTGGAGAAGGAATCTATGAAAAAGACCTAGGAGTTTTTGTTGACTCAGAAATGTCTTCATCTAGGCAATGTGGGGAAGCTATAAAAAAGGCTAACAAGATGCTCGGATACATTGTGAAAAGTGTTGAATTTAAATCAAGGGAAGTAATGTTAAAACTGTACAATGCACTAGTAAGACCTCATCTTGAATATTGTGTTCAGTTCTGGTCACCTCGCTATAAAAAAGATATTGCTGCTCTAGAAAGAGTGCAAAGAAGAGCGACCAGAATTATTCCGGGCTTAAAAGGCATGTCATATGCAGACAGGCTAAAAGAATTGAATCTGTTCAGTCTTGAACAAAGAAGACTACGTGGCGACCTAATTCAAGCATTCAAAATTCTAAAAGGTATTGACAGTGTCGACCCAAGGGACTTTTTCAGCCTGAAAAAAGAAACAAGGACCAGGGGTCACAAATGGAGTTTAGAAAAAGGGGCATTCAGAACAGAAAATAGGAGACACTTTTTTACACAGAGAATTGTGAGGGTCTGGAATCAACTCCCCAGTAATGTTGTTGAAGCTGACACCCTGGGATCCTTCAAGAAGCTGCTTGATGAGATTTTGGGATCAATAAGCTACTAACAACCAAACGAGCAAGATGGGCCGAATGGCCTCCTCTCGTTTGTAAACTTTCTTATGTTCTTATGTAATTCACTAGACAAGCTGAAAGCAGCTTGAAGCCAGGATAGATAATAATAATAATAATAATATAATAATATAATAATAATAATAATAATAATAATAATAATAATAATAATAATAATATCTATATGGTGGACCACCATCCCTTTACAGAGGTAGGCTGTGAACTGTGCAACATGTCATCCTCAGGATGGAGCACAAGTGACTTGCTCAGCATCACAGTGAGTCAGTTAGTGGTAAAGGTGGGATTTGAACCAGTGCCCTTCTGGTTACAAGCCCTGGACTATAAACAGGGATGTCTCAGTGGGAGCAATAGAAGCCCACACCACTCCAAATCATTGAAAATCCAGGGAAATGTAGAGCCATTTCAAATGACATGTGGAGCTACTCTTAAAGAATGTTTTTTACATAGTCTACTAAAGGTGCAGTGTGGATTACTGAATAGTTCAATAGCCTTTAACATGCATCGCCATAATTATTACTACCTTGTGCAACATGCTTAATGGTTATTTCTTTCTTAAGACTTTAATTGACCTTTTTTATTTCTTGGAAATGCATTTTGGAAATAAGCTCATTCAAGAAACAAGGGCAACCATGGAGAAATATGTATTTCGATTTGAACTCATCACTCGGAAGTGGGATTCTGTTTCTATTCTGAATCCTGAGGATTCCACATGGGCTTCCAAATGTATTAGTGTTCTAAATTAAGAAGTAATATTCTAATTACTTGATTACAAAATAACCCTAGTGGACAACCGTTGTGAGATTTCTAGAATAAGTTAATATGCCATGTGTAGGGTGTCTCTTATTATTAGAAGAGATGACATGAGTTTGGGTGAGTTTTGAATTCTGTCTGCTCAATCTGTGCAAAATGATTTCCATTGTAAGAGCCACCCTGCACACAATGCATTGCCTTATTGTGATTATGAACTGCTATTAGTGAACTGGAGGATTATGATTATGAACTGCTATTAGTGCTGTCATTTGAACTGGAGGGTTATGCAGTGTGTTCAATGCACTGGATTCATTTGAACTGGAGGGTTATGCAGTGTGTTCAATGCACTGGATTCTTTTGAACTGGAGGGTTATGCGGTGTGTTTAATGCACTGGATTCATTTGAACTGGAGGGTTATGCAGTGTGTTCAATGCACTGGATTCATTTGAACTGGAGGGTTATGCGCTGTGTTCAGTGCACTGGATTCATTTGAACTGGAGGGTTATGCGGTGTGTTCAATGCACTGGATTCATTTGAACAGGAGGGTTATGAAGTGTGTTCAATGGACTGGATTCATTTGATCTGGAGGGTTATGCGGTGTGTTCAATGCACTGGATTCATTTGAATTGGAGGGTTATGCAGTGTGTTTAATGCACTGGATTCATTTGAACTGGAGGGTTATGCAGTGTGTTCAATGGACTGGATTCATTTGAACTGGAGGGTTATGCGGTGTGTTCAATGCACTGGATTCATTTGAACTGGAGGGTTATGCAGTGTGTTCAATGGACTGGATTCATTTGAACTGGAGGGTTATGCGGTGTGTTCAATGCACTGGATTCATTTGAACTGGAGGGTTATGCGGTGTGTTCAATGCACTGGATTCATTTGAACTGGAGGGTTATGCGGTGTGTTCAATGCACTGGATTCATTTGAACTGGAGGGTTATGCGGTGTGTTCAATGCACTGGATTCATTTGAACTGGAGGGTTATGCGGTGTGTTCAATGCACTGGATTCATTTGAACTGGAGGGTTATGCGGTGTGTTCAATGCACTGGATTCATTTGAACTGGAGGGTTATGCGGTGTGTTCAATGCACTGGATTCATTTGAACTGGAGGGTTATGCGGTGTGTTCAATGCACTGGATTCATTTGAACTGGAGGGTTATGCAGTGTGTTCAATGCACTGGATTCATTTGAACTGGAGGGTTATGCGGTGTGTTCAATGCACTGGATTCATTTGAACTGGAGGGTTATGCAGTGTGTTCAATGCACTGGATTCATTTGAACTGGAGGGTTATGCAGTGTGTTCAATGATTTGGACGACATCATGAATGTTCAGGATACATTGGGGCTGGAATTCTGACACATGCTAGAATGTGATTTCTCATTAGAAATACAGTCTGCAAATAATAACCCCTTTTTGATGAATGCAATCACTTGCTGGAGCTGTATTGACAATACATTACCATGCACTGTGCTTCAGTGTATATGGAAGCCAGGTAAAAGAATGAAGAGAGCTCTGTTATGTAAATTAATATATTTCCAGCTGTTACAATAGAAAGTCAATGGAGCAGACTCTGCACATAAAAACATACGCAATACAAAACCCAAGTAAAAAGAGACACTGACAAAGCAGAACACTGGAAACTATGGACCTTTACTCTTGTGTTGCTCTCTTTCCCCGTGTTAATATTCTGTTTACAAATGATTTATTATAAATGTCTGTCATTTGTTTTTTTATTCACGGGAGGTGACAATAATATAAGAATATTTGGATTATTTCCAGAAGATACATCAACTGACCAGAGCACCCATCATCTCTGGTTCCAATCGTGTAATGTTATATTGTTATTACACCTACATCTTTTAACCATTAGACGCCATCAAAGTCATTGTGATATGAATATTATGTTAAAATGATCACTCCAGTTGTTTCTAATACACTTCCTGGCACATGCTTTCATTCATTAACAATAGAGTGGTTTCCTCTGCCTGTTGTAATGTATTCTGCTAATTTTTCTTTGAAATACGAGCATGTTTGAATTCCTAATGCAAGGAAATTAGGGAGCTGAAATATTTAGGGATGCAATTAATATTTAACTGCATTTCATCTATTCATTATGGGGGTATTAATTAGGTCAGCAACCAATACACAATTTGCAGAAAAGTGTCAAGTTAGAGAGAGGATGTGTTTTTTTATATTCACCCAGAGCAGAAATGTAGTATTTCTATTAATATATTAATATGTAATGCATTTAAAATGCAGTTTACTGTGCTTAAACCATCAGAACTGGTGCATCAGCAAAGGTGGGGGGGAAGCAACGATGACAGCAGACATTAAAAGTGTGTAATGGAGAACGGGAGGTTGACCACTCAGCCATTCTGTCTCACTGTGCACATCTATCAAAGGTCAGAGTTCATCAGAGGCGTCTGTGTGATATCCCTAAGTGTTCTCAAGGGAGATCTCAGCTGACAGCTGAAGTGCACATCATCAAATCACAACCGCCACAGTTTGCATCGACTCTCTTTCTTGATGAATTAGTAAAGGGTGCGGGCTAGATGCACCCTGACTCTACACAACTGATAGTGGCTTTCCTGCCGTTTACCAACCACATGCTTTACCCAATTGACTGCCATGCTTTCAGCCAGTAACATACTGTGACTTTTAGTTATTCTAAATATCTTTGATATTAAAAACATAAAAAAGCTTATGGTAGGTGGTAATTATTGGCCAGTTAACAGAAAGTGTACAGCAAAGTATAATTTGTAAAGGTATTTGCTCACGGGTGGTGCAGAGGGTAGTTATTATTATTATTATTATTATTATTATTATTATTATTATTATTATTATTATTATTATTATTATTATTATATAATGATAATAAAACACTCAACAAAACAGTCGTAATACCTATGTAACAAAGTTAAACTAATTAGTCACAAACACCGAGGAGTGTGCTGAAATTAGCTAGCTGATTAAAAAAAACAAAAAAAAGCAAAGACAATACTAAGAGTGAGAGGATGGTTATTTAAATAACCATTAAAACAGATTATATTTAAATGGTTTAATTAGTCTTATCAATCCCGGTTTTGAACTTTGAAAATCTGGTCACCCTACATATATATATATACTGTGTTAGATTATGTATAATTATCAGTTTCTCTGGTTTTACTATTTATAGGCATGTGTTTGGGTAAAATGAACATTTTTGTTTTATTCTATAAACTACTGACAACATTTCTCCCAAATTCCAAATAAAAATATTGTCATTTAGAGCATTTATTTGCAGAAAATGACAACTGGTCAAAATAACAAAAAATATGCTGTGTTGTTAGACCTCAAATAATGCAAAGAAAATAAGTTCATATTCATTTTTAAACAACACAATACTAATGTTTTAACTGAGGAAGCGTTCAGAAATCAATATTTGGTGGAATAACCCTGATTTTCAATTACAGCTTTCATGCGTCTTGGCATGCTCTCCCCCAGTCTTTCACATTGATGTTGGGTGACTTTATGCCACTCCTGGTGCAAAAATTCAAGCAGCTCGGCTTTGTTTGATGGCTTGTGACCATCCATCTTCCTCTTAATCACATTCCAGAGGTTTTCAATGGGGTTCAGGTCTGAAGATTGGGCTGGTCATGACAGGGTCTTGATCTGGTGGTCCTCTATCCACACCTTGATTGACCTGGCTGTGTGAGATGGAGCATTGTCCTGCTGGAAAAAAACAATCCTCAGAGTTGGGGATCATTGTCAGAAGAGAAGGAAGCAAGTTTTCTTCCAGGACAACCTTGTACTTGGCTTGATGCGAGACACTGTGGCTTGTAGGCCTCTCCAGGTCTCCGTCTAACCATTACATGACGAGGTGTTGGGCAAAGCTGAAAATTGGACTCATCTGGGGGTGCTTCAGCAAGGCTGGAATCGGGCAGATTTGTCTTTGTGAAGGGCGCATGAATCAAGCCAAGTACAAGGTTGTCCTGGAAGGAAACTTGCTTCCTTCTGCTCTGACAATGTTCCCCAACTCTGAGGATCGGTTTTTCCAGCAGGACAATGCTCCATGCCACACAGCCAGGTCAATCAAGGTGTGGATGGAGGACCACCAGATCAAGACCCTGTCATGGCCAGCCCAATCTTCAGACCTGAACCCCATTGAAAACCTCTGAAATGTTATCAAGAGGAAGATGGATGGTCACAAGCCATCAAACAAAGCCGAGCTGCTTGAATTTTTGCACCAGGAGTGGCATAAAGTCATCCAACATCAATGTGAAAGACTAGTGGAGAGCATGCCAAGACGCATGAAAGCTGTGATTGAAAATCAGGGTTATTCCACCAAATATTGATTTCTGAACGCTTCCTAAGTTAAAACATTAGTATTGTGTTGTTTAAAAATGAATATGAACTTATTTTCTTTGCATTATTTGAGGTCTGACAACACGGCATCTTTTTTGTTATTTTGACCAGTTGTCATTTTCTGCAAATAAATGCTCTAAATGACAATATTTTTATTTGGAATTTGGGAGAAATGTTGTCAGTAGTTTATAAAATAAAACAAAAATGTTCATTTTACCCAAACACATACCTATAAATAGTAAAACCAGAGAAACTGATAATTTTGCAGTGGTCTTTAATTTTTTCCAGAGCTGTACATATATTATTACATATATATTATGGACAGCAATCTTCAAGTCATGCCACAGATTTTATATTGGATTTAGGTCGGGGCTCTGACTGTGCCACTCAAGGACGTTTACCTTTTTGTTCCTTAGCCACTCCTGTGTAGCTTTGGCTGTGTGCTTTGGGTCATTGTCATGCTGAAATGTGAACTTCCAGTCCCAGTTTCAGCTTTCTTGCAGAGGGCAGCAGGTTTTCCTCAAGTACTTCTCTGTATTTTGCTCAATTCATTTTCCATTCTATCCTGACAAGTGCCCCACTCCCTGCCGGTGAGAAACATCCCCATAACATGGTGCTGCTACCACCTTGCTTCACAGTAGGGATTTGCGTCAAACATAACGCTTTGCATTTAGCCAAAAAGTTCAATTTTAGTTTTGTTGGACCACGAAACTTTTGCCACATCGCTACAGAATCTCCTAAGAGTTTTTTGCATTCTTCAAACGGGATTTAAGGTGGGCTTTCTTGAATAATGGCTTCCTTCTTGCCACCCTACCATACAGGCCAGATTTGTGCAGTGCTTGGGATATTGTTGTCACATGCACACTTTGACCAGTCTTGGCCATAAAAGCCTTTAGCTCTTGCAAAGATTCCATTGGCCTCTTGGTAGCCTCTCTGATCAGTCTTCTTACTCAGTCATCCAGTTTGGAGGGACGGCCTGATCTAGGCAGGGTCTTGGTGGTGCCATACAACTTCTACTTCTTAATAATCATCTTGACTGTGCTCCAAGGGATATTCAAGGCTTTTGATATTTTTTTATACCCATCCCTGTGCCTTTCAACAACTTTGTCTCTGAGTTTTTTTGAAAGCACCTTGGTGCTCATGGTTGAGTCTTTGCTTTGAAATACACTACCCAACAGAGGGAACCTTCAGGAACTGCTGAATTTATCCTGAAATCATGTGAATCACTACAATTTAACACAGGTGGAGGCCACTTAACTTGGTGTGTAATTTTGGTTACACCTGAACTAATTTAGGATTGCTATTGCAAGGGGGTTGGACACTTATCCAACCAAGCTATTTCAGTTTTTATTTTTAATTAATTTCTACGAATTTCTAGAATATATTTTTCATTTGGAAGTTGTGAGGTAGGATGTGTAAACAAATGAAAAAATAACTATTTTAATGCATTTTAATTCAAGGCTATAAGGCAACAAAAGGTAAACATTTTGAAATGGGGTGTAGACTTTTTATAGGCACTGTAGATATACATACAGCTAGTCAAAAAAATAGAAACACCTAGGTAAATGAGGGACACCAAGTATATTGAAAGCAAGGTCTCCCACACAGGTGTGGCTCATGTGTTAATTAAGCAAATAACATCCCTGCATGCTTAGGGTCATGTATAAAAATGCTGGGCAAGCCCGGTTCCCTATAATTATGGCTAGCATGGCTGCAAGAGGAGACCTCAGTGGCTTTGAAAGAGGGGTGATGTTGCGACACGTTTGGCAGGAGCTTCAGTGATCCAGACAGCTCAACTTGCTGATGTTTCATGAGCAATGATGTCTAAGATGATGTCGGCATGGAACTCCGAGGGAAAGACATCATCAGCAAAGGGCAACAGTGGGCGGAAGTGCATACTCCAGGATGGTGATATCTGTACATTAATTCGAAGTGCAAGGCAAAACAGGCAAGCAACTGCAGATCAATTGACTACAAATTTCAACCTGGGGTACGAGCAGCCAGTTTCATCAAAAACAGTTTGCCGAGAATACCACAGAGTGGGATACCATAGTCGGGTTGCAGTGCACAAACCGCTCATGCACTTTGTGAGTCAAGTGGTGCAAAGAGCACAGGCAGTTGAGTACCAAGCAGTGAAGAAATGTGATATGGTCAGATGTATCATCCTTCACCATGTTCTTGACAAATGGACGAGTGCACGTGTGGCGCCAACCTAAAGAACTCTACACCCCTGATTGCTTTGTTCCAACAATGAAGGGTTCTGGTGGTTCTGTAATGCTGTGGGGCGCAGTTGTGAGGCCGGTTGGACGTACTGCCAAATTCTCTAAAACGACGCTGGAGGCGGCTTATGGTAGAGAAGTGAACATTAAATTCCTGGCAACAGCTCTGGTGGACATTCCTGCAGTCAGTGTGGCAATTGCACACTCCCTCAAAACTTAAGACATCTGTGGCATTGTGTTGTGTGATAAAACTGCACATTTTAGAGTGGCCTTTTATTGTCCCCAGCACAAGGTGCACCTGTGTAATGATCATGCTGTTTAATCAGCTTCTTGATATGCTACACCTGTCAGGTAGATGGATTATCTTGGCAAAGGAGAAATGCTCATTAACAGGGATGTAAGCAAATTTATGCACAAAATTTGAGAGAAATAAACTTTTTGTGCATATGGAAAATTTCTGGTATCTTTTATTTCAGCTTATGAAACATGCGACCAACACTTAACATTGCGTTTATATTTTTGTTCAGTATATGTCATGCTCAACTCATGCCTCTATTCCTGTTTTGTTTTTGTTCCCATATAACTGACACGTTTTCTAAAGCTCAAATAAATCAACAAAAACATAAACACAGACACAGCAAAAAATACACTAATAGCATTCATTTATCTTTTCTCCTCCAAACAATCTCCTGTACTCTCCAAGTCTCCACCACCCAGACAAAGGATTTCTCCTGGCTTTTATAGTATGTGGCTGGAGCCCTGTTAATCAACAATTAAAAATGACCCCATTTGATCCAGCCACATTCTCACATGTATTTCTGGCAGGGAGGAATTTAACCTCCTCCCTGCCGAACCAAAACAAGCAATAGCAAAAATAATAGAAACAAATACATGTATATACACAAAAAAATGGAAATAAATCATAACAATAACAACAAAATAATATATACATTAATAAAGGGGCAGACACCCCATCACAGTTGCACACACATTGAAAAGGCTCAGTGTTACACACATATTGAAAAGGCTCAGTGTTACACACACATTGAAAAGGCTCAGTGTTACACACACATTGAAAAGGCTCAGTGTTACACACACATTGAAAAGGCTCAGTGTTACACACACATTGAAAAGGCTCAGTGTTACACACACATGGAAAAGGCTCAGTGTTACACACACATTGAAAAGGCTCAGTGTTACACACACACATTGAAAAGGCTCTGTGTTACACATACATTGTTAATATAGGAGTGGGATATACAGCTGGCTTCTAATAAATTGAAATACCTCAAAGAAGAATGGTAGTTTTATTTTAATTTGTTTTTTTTTAATCTGGAGAAGAAGAGTCTTCTGTGTGATAATTAGGTTAATAATAATAAGTATAGATGAGCGGTATGAATCAGTGTTAACATTAACAAGAACGAGGGAAAATAAATCCGGAATAAGCCGTCAGTCAATGCTAGTTTTACGACTATATATAATATTGGGAATTTTCTCCTGAAATGCATGTCCAAGCATCACTCAATTTCATTGCACACACACAAAGCCATTAATATGAGCATTCGGGTGGGAAGCAATCCAGATACAAACGAGGCACTTTGTTTAAGTCACCAGGAGTCTTCTAAGACTGTGAGTGAAACTCAAGATTAAAGCCTGTATCAGTATACATTATTACAGACCACTGCAAAACATCACCAAACACTTTGAGTTTGTATACAGTATAAAGGTTTTCATTACACCCTGTGGATAATTGAATGACAATTGTATTGACAACTCCACCAACCCGAAAAAAGAGACTTGGTTCTTATGAGGTTTACAATGCTGCTGACAAATCTGACAATGAAGCCTCATCTTAATTGCTTTTTTACTATCCCTTACTTACTATTGAATTGGCTTTGTCTGGATAATACTGAGGCCCAGATTTATAAAAGGATTGCGCATGTTTTATGATGTTAAAACAAGCGCTGAGGGTTCTGAATTCATGAATGGGATTTATAAAGCACACGCAATGGCATAAACACACAATTAACATGTGATTTGCAGGGGCAATGTCTCTGTGCACTTTAGCCATTGATGCATATGTAATTGTATATATACATATGTAATTCTGGGGCATTTCTGAACGAAACTGCTAAAATTGGGAGAGGATTTTGCAAATGAGATACATTAAATATTCTGTCTAATGTATTAAAGCTGCTGGCAATTGCAGGCCTTGTATTTGCCTGATTATTTTAAGAACTCTGAAAAGCCGGCGTTAATTTGCCACAGTCAGACAGTAGGCTGTATAAAAGGCAAGGTGATGTGGGAGACTTGTCTGCAGCAAGAAAGAGACATCGTTTTCAAGGACAAAGAAACATTTAATAACGTTTTGCAAAGAGCTTATTTTTTAACCCTTCTGGTTATGGTTTATAATACCGATACCGTATTGTTTGGCAAACTCCAATTTTCAACAGATGTTTCATAGCTTACATGACAAAAAAGAAAGTCTGCAAATAGAGAATATAGAATCCATGTAAAAAAGTTCTTAGAAGCACCTAAAAAGGTCTCCTCACAGTGGCAAAGCAAGGTTCTAACAAGAGCCTTTACTTCTACTAGAGTGTAGGCATTATTAATAGAACAGTGGAGGAGATTAAGAAAAGGACGTCTCATATACAATGAGGGCTCATCCTCCACTGTTATTTCAGTAATGCCTACAGAATGTATTTTTTGTAATATGGCATTCTGATATTTAACAATACTAGTTCAGGTAGTATTGTTAAATTTGAGTAACGGTAATTTGAAGAAAACGGTAAAAACAAGGACAGAGGGACAGATGACGCAGTTAGTTTGTAGCTAGAGCAAGTACAGTTTTTCAACCATATAAACCATACAGATATGCTTTAAAATCATACATAGAGTAAGAAATACAAACACTGTGACAGAAATACAATGAGTTCTGGTTGTAAATCTCCCTCTCGACATGTGAGGGTGCTAAATAGCGAAAGGAGAAGTATCTGGACGGGCTGGCCTGACAGTTTGTTTCCGAGGTCGGGAAGTCGGTCAGCCTGGATGAAGCAATGTTTCAGGAACATATTGACCTGGAAGGTAAACAAGGTCACAGCTGCAAACAACAGACTCAGCTGGAATCGTTTAGCAAGGGGTCATGCGGGGTAGCGTAGAAGCGGCCAGAGAAACGCTAATCTCTTCCTTCGCTTGGGTTTTTGAGAGAAACTGGAAGGGCTGGGAAAGATGCAGAGAAAGCGTATTGTAAATATTCGTGAGTGTATGTTGTTTGTTTCTCCATGTATGTTTAGTAACTGCCCCACTGCCATGGAGTGTGAAGTGGCCGCATGTAATTGGGCACCTGGGAAAGGTAAGCGAGGGGAAAATGGTCTGGAGGGGCTTTGTATGATTGATGTGATTTTAGGCAATGTGAAAACCCACGCATTAGTGGACACAGGATGTGAGCAAACCTTAATTAGGACAGCTCTCTTGGGTGGTGTGTTGTGGCGGCCACGAGGTCAGGTGGCTATCTCCCTACCCTAAAACGTCACATGGTAGCTGCCACATCCAATTATTCTGGGCAGAGACTGGCCAAAATTTAAAGAATTAATGCAAATAATGTCAGCAAACGTGGCAGAAAAAAGAAAAAGGAACGAATTTGTGATGTGTTTCCTTTTCAAGCCAAAATGTTTTCTCCTATTTTCTGTCCTAGAAAAACAAATAAAGAGAGAAGAACTGCAAAATGGGAGGGAGCCAATCACCAAGACAAGGCTGGGGTCTGGTGGGAGAGTGCTTGAATGGTAACAAAAGCCAGTCAAAAGGAGTCGGAACGCAGTGTGACCGAGAGGGCGAGGTTACTGGGCCATCTAGGGCAGATGCTACTCCTGCCCCTCTCAATATACCAGACATGTGGTACTCAAGCGTGGACATAGTGTGGGGCCAACATAAAGACCTGTCACTAGTGCACGCTTGGGAGCAGGTCCAGTCGATTGAAGGTAAGGATGTTGAGGGTGCTGGGGCGCTAGTATACCCACATTTCAGTATCAGGGGGCGATTACTGTATAGAGTAAATCTAGCTGAGGGCACAGGACAGCCTGTAACACAATTATTCGTTCCCCCGTCTTGTCGGACCGAGGTCATAAGGCTGGTGCATGATATCCCTTTTGCGGGGCACCTCGGAGCTGAGAAGACAAGGGAGCAGATATTGACCGAATTCTATTGGGTAGGTCTTCATACTGATGTGTCGAGATATGTAGCCACATGCCCAGACTGCCAGCAAGTAGCGCCGGGTCGAGTGTGCCCCGCCCCTTCGGTTCCACTGATGATTATTTCCACCCCCTTTGAACGCATTGCAATGGACGTAGTCGGCTCTTTGCTACCTTCTGACTCTGGGTATACGCATATATTAGTAGTGGTAGATTATGCAGCGTGATACTCAGAGGCAGTTCCATTGAGATCCACTAGTGCCGCTGCAATACCGACTGAGTTAATGCAGATTATGGCTAAAGTAGGGATCTCCAAGGAGATTTTGACTGATCACGGAACCAACTTTTTTGTCTAAAATGTTACAGCAAGCATATAAAATATTAAAAATACGTCCCACAAGGATGTCTGTTTATCATCCACAGGAGGACGGTTTGGTGGAACGTTTTAATCAGACGTTGAAGTTGATGCTGAGGCGATTTGTAACGGAAGAGCAAAAACATTGGGCATTGCTTCTTCCCTACCTCTTCTTTGCAGTGTGAGAGGTGCCGCAGAGTTTGACAGGGTACTCCCCCTTCGATCTCTTGTATGGCTGACAGCCTCGCGGCATCCTCGATCTGCTGAGAGAGGGGTGGAAGGAGCAAAAAGGCTCATCCAAAAATGTAGTGAAACGTGCTCCTACTCAGAGATCGCCTAGATTTGGTCGGTCGTTTGGCCCAGGACAACCTCAGATCGGCTCAGCACCGACAGCAGCAGCATTACAACAAAAATGCACGAATTCAAACTTTTTGACCAGTAGACAAGGTAATGCTGCTACTTCCCTCATTAGAATCAAAATTATTGCTAAATGGGGCCATATAAAGTGATTTGGGCTGTAGGGAAAGTGAATTATGAAATTAGACAGCCCAATCGCAGTAATGAATGTGACATTTATCATGTAAATTTATTAAAGCCCTGGCAGGCAAGGAAGGTCTTGTTTATAGCCCCAGACAATATAGAGGATGATTTAGTCCCCTGTCCAAAGACTCCTATCTCAAGAATTATTTCAATGGGGGAAAAATTGGTTCCAGTTCAGCAACGGGAGCTTCGTAAGCTTATTGAGGAGTTTAGTGATGTTTTTTCTGACTCTCCCAGCAGAACTAATTTAGTTGAATATGACATTATCTTGCCACCAGGTGTCACCGTGCAAGAGAGACCATACTGGATCTCAGAAAGTTGACTAAGTGGCGTGCATAAAGAGGAATGGGACATGCTTGAGCTTGGGGTGATTGAACCTTCCAGGAGCGACTGGTGCAGTCCTATTGTCATAGTGGCCAAGAAAGACATTACCAACCGCTTCTGCAGATTTCAGGAAAGTAAACGCTATTGCCAAGTTGGATGCATACGCCATGCCTTGGGTCAACAAACTTATAGATAGACTGGGAAAAGCAAGGTTTATCTCCACTCTGGACCTAACAAAGGGATACTAACATATCCCCTTAACCCGCAGTTCTAGAGAGAAAACTGCATTTTCAACACCAGAAGGGCTGTTTCATTTTAAATCCGTACCGTTTGGGCTACATGGTGCGCCCACCGTATTTCAGAGACTGATGGACCAGGTTTTACTCCCACATCATGAATATGCAGCAGCGTATATTGATGACATGATTATTTACAGCTCCACCTGGTGAGAGCATTTGGCTAGGATTGCAGCCGTCCATCAGTCTCTAAGGGCAGCCTGGCTGACAGCTAACTTGAGGAAATGTGCGTTTGCCAAAATAGAAACTCAATATTTGGGATTTTTAATGGGGAATGGAAGGGTGAGACCTGTAGTGTCAGGGGGCATTTGATACTATTAAGCATAGACTTTGCCAGGCCCCCACTCTTATCACACCAGCTTTCACCAAGAGGTTCATCCTCGACACTGCCACATCAGATGTAGGTTTGGGTGCTGTCTTGTCCCAAAAGGTAGCTGGAGTAGAACACCCGATACTGTACATCAGCAAAAAGATGCTCCCTCGGGAGCGCAACTACTCTGTAGTCAAAAAGGAGTGTTTGGCCATTAAATGGGCTACTTCCTCTTTATGATGCTACCTGCTGGGGCACTCGTTTGATCTTGTCACAGACCACGCCCCACTCAAGTGGTTAAGCACAAGGAAGGACAGCAATGCCTGAATAACTCAGTGGTATCTGGCATTGCAGCCCTTCATGTACCATGTGGTACATCATGTGGGAAAGGACCATCAAAATGATTATTTTTCCCGGGAGGAGGGAGTAATGGGAAAGGTAGATTCAGCTGAGTGTTCCTTCGGCTCCACTCTGAGCGGTGGGATATGTAACAGAAATACAATGAGTTCTGGTTGTAAATCTCCCTCTCGACCTGTGAGGGTGATAAATAGTGAAAGGAGAAGTATCTGGACAGGCTGGCCTGACAGTTCGTTTCCGAGGTCGGGAAGTCGGTCAGTCTGGATGAAGCGAGACTCTGTTGCAGGAACATATTGATCCAGAAGGTAAACGAGGTTGCAGCTGCAAGCAATAGACGCAGCTGGAATCGTTTACCAAGGGGTCATGCGGGGTAGCATAAAAGGGGCCAGAGAAATGTTAATTTTTTCCTTCACTTGGGTTTTTGTGAGAAACTAGAAGGACCGGGAGAGACGCAGAGAAAGTGGATTGTAAATATTCATGAGTATATATTGTTTGTTTCTCCGTGTATGTTTGGTAACTGTCTGTGTTTTCTTATTGTAGCACTAGACAGATAAACACAAATCCGGAGCTGTCACCAGTGGACAGCACAAACGGATCAATACTGCACTTTAGTCACAATTAACATTGTTAGCACTGCTGATCACAAATAAAGCACATAATATATTGTACTGCACCACAAGCACTGAGAGCACTCACCTTGGACTGGTGATCATGTGTCTAATTGTGTGTGCAACCCTGCAACTGCAACCCTGTTTCAATAATGTGCATTACACATGGTTGTGTATTGCAAGCTTGTTATTAAGCACAGTAACTGGATGATGCGTCATAATGTATAAGCAACCTAGAGACTACAAACTCTGAAGTGGTGCATTTATTTATTAAGAGGCCACCACACATTCCATATTTTATTTATTTGTCCTGGTGATGTATTTCGAGGTTGTAACACATCTTCTTGTTTTACAAGTACTGCTTGTACCAGAATCTCCAGCATTGGTAGATTTCAGTTTTGCTTCTGAGTATCCTCATCACCATGGCTAGTACCAGGCTGAGGTCTTGGTGTTCCATTCATTTTCTTTTGGAATATGTAGCCTACACACGCAGGGTTGACCCAAACCCGCTATTGATTGTGAGAGGTGTGTAATTCTCCATCGCTAATTATGGTGAGGGGTATTTAAATTGGTTGATGGCGGAATCGCCTGCCTTACCTAATTGGTCTTATAAAATAGGTTGTTATTTTGCAGCCGTACTGAATACGCACAGTACATGGCTTTTTCTGTGCCTGGAGAGAGAGAGAGAGAGAGAGAGAGAGAGAGAGAGAGAGAGAGAGAGAGAGAGAGAGAGAGAGAGAGAGAGAGAGAGAGAGAGAGAGAGAGAGAGATGCAACGAGGAAGACTTAGACCTGGGACTCTTCTGACCAGGCTTCCTAGCCAGGTAAAGGCAGATTCAGAGAAATGTGGTACAGCAGTAACAGAAAAGTCAAATCCGTACCTACAGTGCTCACTCATTTTGTATTGTACCATTGATATGGAAATGTCTGCGTCCCAAACACTATATGAGTAAGAATAGGGTTCTTGAAAAAGCTCTTTAGTGTTTTTCTTTGCAAATTAGTAAAACTCAGGAGAAAGACCAATTTGAACTATTTTAACAAATGTGGCATCTGGATCCATAACTGTTGGGATCAATTTAATAGACCCAACTGTGTAAATGCAGACATCATAGTCAAATTGAATTGTGATGTCATTAGTTTACAATTATTGAATACTCAGCATGTCATTACAATTGGGAACCAGACAGGGCTTGTACATTATAAGGGATTCCTTCAGAGTTGAATGCTCAATTTTGGATTTCTCTCTCATATAAACTTTAGCAATCCAAACATAAGTCTGTCTTTATTGATCTCTAGCTGTATCACATTCACTTTACTAGATGTGTGTTCAGTCTGCCTTTTACATTCAGATATATTTCAAACATTCCAAAGCACAGGTACAATTCTAACTAACAAAACACAAAGGATGGCATCCTTCAGAGTGGGAGAGAATACACATTGTAATGATGTAAATCAGTAGGTAAACTGAACATCATTTCCATTGCTCTCTCCCTGTTGAATTGGTGAACGTAAAGATGTTTAAAAATATCTGGTTCCTGGATCTCCCAAAGTCTCTTTCCAATGCCCCTGTCAATTATATTACCACATGAAAAAAAAGTTCAAAAGGAAATGGAAATTATAATTAATGTCTTTGCATTAGATTCAGTTAGTCATTTTGTACAGATATTGACACTTTGGATAGTGACCCAGATTCACCTGTCTGTGTTTCATTATGTTTTCCTCAGATCTTGTGAATATAATATATTTTAAAAAAATATTGTTTCTTTTTTTTTTTAATTGAAAAGAAATGTTATCTTGGGTACCAAGGTCAGATTTATCAAGGTCTCTTTTACACTTTGAAAAGAAAAATATAAATAGAAAACATTGCATCAGAATACTGTGCCACACTCTGGGGACCTGCATTCTGTTACTCTGCAGAAACATGTATAGGGCTGGTGGAGCCAACAGTTCAATAGTCTAAAATTGTATATGGAATCATGAAGCAAAGGCAATTATCAAGCAACTAGAATTGTTGCATGATCAAAGCCAGTGTAAAGACACTGTTACACAAAACATGTGGCTTGCAGCTTGCACTTGTAGCTTGTTCAGAATAACGCTGCTAGAATTCTGACTAAAACCAGGAACAGTAAACAATTACTCCTGTTTGGCCTCTTTACACTGGCTCCCTGTGCAGTATAAAATTGATTTTATGATTTTGCTTTTAACTTACAAGGCCTTAAATGGATTAGCACCTAGTTATTTGCAAGAGTTACTGACCCCGTATCTTCCAAACCGCACTCTGAGATCACAGGATGCCGGTCTGCTGGTTATTCCTATGGTCAACAAAAGCAACACAGGAGGTAGGGCTTTTTCTTGTAGTGCTCCAAAATTATGGAATGCTCTGTCTTCATTTGTGAGGGAAGCTGGGACCGTTACGGTTTTCAAGACAAGACTAAAAACACACTTTCATCATATCTTAGTGGGTTTTAAATTAATTTTAAAATTGCTGTATTTGTATTACTATGTGTATACTGTTATTTAAATGGTCAGACTGTGGCAGTTGTATGTGTGACATGCTATACAAATATATTGTGGTTTGTGTTTTTTTATTTTATGTATTGTACAGTGCTTTGAGATACTTTTGTATAAAAAGCGCTATATAAATACAATAAATTAAAACATATTTGTCTGCACTCTCATCCTCAACTACAGACACATCTGCTTTTTTGAAGCAACATTGCATTGTTTGCTGACTGACAGAGTTCTAAGCATCCTTTATCAAGCGCACAGCATCTAACAGAGACATTTTATTAACACTGAATTTTCGTGCTGATGCTCATCGCTTTTCTCCTTCCAGCCATGCTTTCTGTTTTTTCAAACTGTAAACCCGATACTGCGTACAGGGATTATATAGCCAAGGTACAGTACAGGGGTAATGGATCAGTAACGAGGTGCGAACAGCTGATTGATCAATCTGTCAAGCTTTTACTACAGTATGAAGCGCTGCCTCTTGTATTGAAATCTATGTGACGTGCAAGGTAACAAGGTGGTGTGAATGGCACATAAGAAGAGCTTGAAACAGCTGAATTTGCATGAAATATACAGCATGCTTAACAAGGTATAAACGATGCCTTTGTTATTGAAATCAATGTGAATGGAAACAGCAAATGCTATTTGCCCAATATAAACGGCTGCCTGAAATAACCCTGAATGGTGTAAGTGGTGGATACTGTAGTTGCTCATTTTTTCACAGTTTTAAAACAAGCAAGACTTCTTTCAGCTCTTAGTTTAAATGAAGTGTTTATATGTGTTTTGTTAACTGTTACAGGTGTTTTTTTGTCCCAATGACAATTTAAGAGTAAAACACTTTGAGAATGTAGCCCAGACTGCCGTTTTAATGACTTCTCTTCACAATGTTTGTCTAATCATATTTCTAAGTTGCCTAGTACTGTAAGTCCTATGATTGAATGAGTACAGTTATTGATGTGTATAGTCTAGAGAAAGCTAATTTAATCTCAGTAGTGGAGCAAGTCTGCAGCTTCTCCACAGTATGAAGGCAAACTTAATGTTCTTGATGTTATTGAGCTGCATGAAGTATCAATAATAATCAAGATGTGAAGAAATGCTTTGATGTAACACTCCTTGCAGATCATGGAAACCGCATATTTACTGTTGATATCTATGACACTGCAGCTAAAAAGAGCTGTTAATCAATACAAATGCGCTTGAGGGTGGGGGGTTTGGAGTAAGGGCCCCTATAAATTATAATAAATTATAATGCCGACCTCTATATATATATATATATATATATATATATATATATATATATATATATATATATATATATATATATATATATATATATATCAGGTTTGGCAATGGAACGTGAAACAAGCAATATGATTGGTTGAGCAAGGTTCCAGCTGTCCCTATACTGGATGGATATGGACCAATTACCTGCAAAAAATCACAAAGTAGTACGTAGATATGACGATTTGGATGAAGAGCAATGAACTGAACTGGAAGATAGCAAAACAGACCAGAATGCCCCAAAAAATATCTGTCTTTATACTCACTCACCCCAACTTTGTCACTTCAAATAATGTATTTTTAGTTGTTTGTAAATGCTAAAGAAAAACACAAAAAGACAATTCTGCCCATGATCCGCCCCTCTGACACAGACCTTGAACAAATGCCTGAAATGCCTTGAACAAATCATTGAATTTATTTTTATTCCTCATGTCTATTCTGCTCAGTGTGCCTGCACTAATTGACAGGAACAAAAAAATAACTCAGTGTGTCTCAACTCCGGCCCCTGGTGTATCTTTTCAATGGCAATGTGCACACTATCAAAAATAAAAATGAACTTTCTTTTACATGTTTTAATTACTTTAATTTACTCAGCTTAATTTAGTGTGTAGTTCAATGTTATACATGGAACTGCTTTATTGGTGTCAGAATATTTAACTCTTAGCGGTCCATTTATTCAGCGCTTGTCAGGTGCATCAGGTCCAATTTATTTTCACAAGCACTGTTTAATTTTTCTTTTTAGAGTAAAACAGGTTTAAAAGACCCTGCATATCAAAGGGACACCAGTACTGCATCTCCACCCCTTGTTCGCTGTATTTTTCACATACCTCTTTATAGACGTGCACACTGATAAATCCTCCCCCGATCACCCGTTTTATAACCAAACTCCTCAATAATGCGACCCAAGTCATTATTTTATTACTAGAATGTCTCAAAAATCTCTGCAAATGTCTGTAATATTCTTTGTTTGTGTTTGTTTTATCTCTGTGGTGCAGGGGCTATCTGTATTGCTTCAGAAGATCTCTGCTCTCTATAGCAGTTCACTGCACACTGTTAGAGATCACCGCTTCAGAAGATCTTTGTTCTCAACGAAGCAAGAAATGATATTAAGATGTGGGCTACTTAAATTCATCACTGGAACGGCCTGTCTGTATTCTATGAAGACCTTATTTCAGCTCATCGTGATTTAAATCTCTTTACTGACGCTTCATTCTTAGGATTCAGGGGGTACCTAGGGACTGAATGGTTCTCTAGTGAATGGTCCCCTGAAATTCTAAATTTTTCTCCCCACCTCAAAGCTACAGCTCTTCTTGAACTGTATCCCATCGTCGCAGCTGCACATATCTGGGGCCAACGATGGTCAAGCAAATCTATCATGTTCTTCAGCGACAATAAATTTGCAGTCCATATTATCAATAAAGGAAAATCTTCTCTTCACTTATAATGCAGTTACTACATCACCTCATTTGGATTTCAGTGTCTTTTCATTTCTTCATTCAAGCTTGTTACATTTTCGGATCACATAATAATGGAGGTGATGCTCTTTCTCGTCTACAGATTAACAGATTTCAGCATTTGGTTCTCGCAGCATCTCCAGCACCTCTCCAAGTTCAGCAATACCAGCACCTAGTATTCCTGTGAGCTCTCCTGTCTTCAACCTTCTTCAATCTGCTAGAAATTACATGTCTGCTGTCCTAGCTCCATCTGCAAGATCATCCTGCTCTAGACGCTAGTCTTCTTTATTCTCCTTCTGCGCCCCCTCCTCCCAAAAAAAAAAAAAAAAAACAACCAAAATAAAAAAACAAAAAACAAAAATTAAACACTCAAATTCAGCCAGTTCCATTTAATCAAGACTGGATCCATGCCTTTATGTTCCATGCACAAGATATTCTCACTTCTCCTCTTCCACAATCAAATCTCAGGAATTCAGTTCCATTACCGTCTCATGTCAGTGTCTTCTCTGATTCTTCTGGCCATTCCAGCAATCCGCCTGATGCTCTGTGGCATATCTAAGAGCTCCCCTCCTACTTCCCCATCTCGACTTCCTATATCTGGATATTCTACAGACGCTCATATCATTCTTGTGAAAAGGCTGTTTCAACCCCTTTGATGATCTCGTCATGGAAATCATGTGCTTAACTGCTTTCTTTGGATGCCTCAGATGCTCTGAATATACAGCCCCACCAATTTCCAGCTTCCCTTCTCTCAACATCTGTTCCAACGACATCTCCTTAGTTCCAGATTCTCGTTTCCTAATTATGCTCTGCATCTCTCAGAGAGATTAACTTCGTCAGGGTCAATTTATACAGCTGTCGAAGATTAATTCTTTATTATGTCCCTACACTGCCATGTCTAGATACATCTACAGCAAGAAGCCACTGTTCACCAGCTTCTCCCATGCAGTAGCTACAAGACATTGGTTCTCATCTCTCCTTTCTCCTCAGTTCTTCACTCCTCACTCCTTTATAATTGGAGCAACCACCTCAGCAGCAAAAGCCAACATCAATCAACATCTAGTTAAAATCCTAGGGTTCTGGTCCTTCTCAGCAGTAGAATCATAAATACAAAACATCTGTTTCCGATATAGCTGCAGCTCACCGGTGCGGCAGGTAAACACAGAATTTCACTCTACCCATTCTTTTGTCAAAAAAAAACCTAATCCATCTTGTTTGTCTAGTATGTCTTTTTTCCTCCTTTCATAAATTGTTTGTCCCAAAGGTGTAGGGTTGTGCGGGGAGCCGGGGATCCAACCACTGGGTGTAAGTGAGGCTCACTTCCCCTACCTCTATGACCACCGCCATCCACACCTCTGCCGAAGGTGAGTTCTCACCATATGAGTCAGAGGGGACCCCTGGGTTTTAGCAGCTCCTGCTCTGTATCTTCCTCAAACTAAGACTGGTCTCTATTTCCAGGTCCCTATTCTACCATTCCTTCTCCAGGTTTTTCAGCGCAACAGCCTATTCCTCCTACACGACTGTTGCTCCGCAGAGCCTGTCATGGGCTCCACCGAGCCAGTCTATCTTATGTGTTTTCTGGTTCCCGAGGCTGCTGAACAGCCTGCCTTCGAGGCCGCTCTTTCTTCTCTGGCCAAGACGGCTCCCGCTGGTCGGGAACCTTGTTCCTTTCCTATCCTATCCCCTGAGGTCACTCCTCAAACTACCTCTCCAAGTAACAACCTTTCACTCCAGCCCCAGCTTTCGCCTCGTGAAGGGTATAATGTATTTCGGGGGACGAGATCTAGGGCTCCACCCTGCTTTCCATATCAATCGTCTTCTATTTCCTATTTAAGTCTGAATCTTATAGAGTTCGTTTTCTCCCCCTCTTCCCCTCCTCCTTCCCATGTTGCCATTGCATTAAGATCTTCTCTGGGCGGTACGTGAGGCTCATTTCCCGACTTCTATGGCCGCCCCCATCCATGCCTCAGCTATTGATTGACAGGGCTCGGTCGGGGTTTGGTTGACTGTGAGTCCCCTATTGGCTGGAGGGGCATATCCTAAGGCAATCCCAACCACTGAAGCCACGCATCCGCCATCTTACCACACCCAAGTACTGCCACCCCACACACTGATTAGATAGTGTTGTATTACGTTTTTTTTTTTTTTTTTACTGCTTAGACATACCTGTTTACTGTGTGTATAGAGATTCTTTATTATGATTCTTTTTATTAATATTATTTTCTAAAGTACATAGCTGAGTTGGGAGTGTTTTGTTGGAACCAATATTACTTCTACACTCTATTGCACTGTTGTTTTTTTTTTTTTTTTATTATTTATAGAAGTATTTTTTTAGTGATCAACGTTTATTTATTTATTTTTTGTCTGTTTTTTTTTTTTTTTCAAATTAGGAAATAAGGAGACATGGAATATAAAACCCATATAGCCAACAGTGCACCTGCGGAACTCAATATAAACCGCTCAGCACTCAGGTAAAGAAAGACCCCCTACTCACATATTTTAGATTTTTTTAGGGGGAAACCTATGGGACAAAAACACACAGAGCTTTTATACGCTTACTGATGACATGTTGGTTAGGGGCGGATTCTCCTTGCAGAAAAGCATCCAGGTTTACAAATTATTATTAATAATATAAATAATAATAAATCCCAAACACAGTAAGAGGAATCCTACTGCATCTTACATGCCTTCAATTTGCTTTTATCAATAATTAAATATTAAATATTTTAATTACCATAATTTTGTGTATATTTTATGTCGTATTTAAATAATTAACTACATGAATAAATGTAACTTACTCTGAGGATATTGTACCAAGGGAACAAACAACTCTGTTAAATGAATAATAAAGGATCCCCACCTTAACCCTTCAGTGGTGGAGCTAGAAGGGGGTGTTCACTTTTTACAAGACTCAGAGTAAAACAGGTTTAAAAGGCATTGAATGACAAAAGGATACTCAGTACTGTATCTCCAGCCAAGCCCCATCCCTTGCTCGCTGTATTTTTCACATACCCACATAGTAAATTATGGTACTGGGTGTCCTTTCTCGATATAGTGCCTTTTAAACATGTTTTACTCTGAAAAAAAAAATAAATAATTATACAATGTGTGTAAAAATAAAGAGGACCTGACGCGCCTGACAAGCCTTTTTTTTCTGTTTCATTCAGCTCCTATCGGTCTCACTCGGCCTTTGAAAGATTTTCTCAGCTTTTTGGGAAGAAAAAATGACTAGAGACCTGTGCTTTACGTCTTTTTGATGATGTCTGACATCCAACTGGAAAAGGAAAATTGTAATGTCAGACCTGGTCCGACATAGGACCGTAAAGGGTTAATCAATCATATTTTTCCAAGACGTGTTTTTATATATATATATATATATATATATATATATATATATATATATATATATATATATATATATATTATATATATATAGATATATGTGTCATATGTATATACTGTCATGTGTAAGAGTATTGGAAATGCAATTCATAATTTAAATGAAAAAATATGTATAGATGTAATCAATTTAATATGTTTTACCAATTGTACATACAAAATATATTCTAAGGTGGGGCAAATTGAAATTACACATGTATGTCAGATTTGTGTTTATTTTTACGGTAGTACCGTGTAATCATCTGATCTTTATCTATAACATGTACAACAGGATCATTTACAGTGTAATATGTATATGATGTATGACATATGTCACAAAGATGGTTGTAGTGGGTGATGTCAGACCAGAACCAGGAACTAACAAATAAACAACAGAGAGGTGGAGTTTGGTGAAACTGATCGATTGTTTTCACTCAGCATTTAATAAATGAACAAACAGATAATAAAAGTTTGTAAGACAAACAAAACACAGGACACGGCACTTTAGCCAAAATAAAGAGACAAACAAAATGGATTACATAGACAAACACAGTGAGCTGATATTATTATCACTATTATCACCTCCATCGCCAATCCCGTTCTCCACTCACCAAATACACTACCCCGAGTGAGTGAAAACATGCTGCTTTTATGCTGCTGTACTGAGACTCAATTGCTAATCAATCATTCAATTGGAGTCTCGGTACAATTGCACGTGAATCAAAAATGTAAAAAGTTTCTTTTAAAATCTAGTGTTTTACTCACTTCACAGAAATGGGTGTCACATATCCTTGCAGACAAAGAATGTGTGAATCTTTGGGAAGTATTTTACAGCATGATTCTTTACCCACAAATAATACATTATATTAGATAAAGTGGGAAGTTTCCTGAAGTGCTTATTGTGCCACAGTCACAGAGTTTTTAAATTGTGATGAATGCTTTTCTCCTTCTGAAATGTATTTATCATGTTCCCCATGTTATTAAGATTTATGAGCACTTAGAAGTACATTAGTAATACTTTGGTCTGGATTTGTTTCGAAGGACAAATTTAATGAAAGTGGTATTCAAAAAAGGTTGATTGATAACACCCTGGGGGCCACTTTGCATACAAGATGAAGTGAGTACAGATTATTAGGGTTATTTATTTCTTATCCAGGGTAACTTACAGTTGTTACAAAGTATCACATTACAAGAGTATCACAATTGCAAAAAATGTGAATACAGTTTCTTATAAGAGTAAAATCAAGAACAAGAATATAATTTGATATATTCAATTAATACAGCAAAATGTGGAGCAGTTAAGCGCAATTATAAGATGATGCAAGTACTGATAGAGCTGGGTGCCATATAGTCCAGTATAGTCAAGAGTTGTGATGTTTATACATGTTGTCTGAACAGGTGTGTCTTGAGGAGATGCCGGAAGGTGGTCAGGGACTGAGCAGTCCTGATATCTGTGGATAGGTCATTCCTTCATTGAGCGGGAGCAGGCTCTGGAGGCAGAGAAGCAGAGGGGGGTGCAAGCAGAAATAATAGTCTGAAAGTAGAAGAGGGCAGAAAGGTTGAGACAGTGATAGGCACGTACAAGAGTTTTAAATTGGGTGTGAGCTGCAATAGGGAGCCAGTGGAAGGAGCGGAGCAGCATGGGAGAAGCGAGGAAGGGAAAAGACAAGGTGAGCAGCAGAGTTTTAGATGAGCTTGAGCAGACGGATAACGGTACATGTAGAGGTAAGAGGAGTACCAGGCAAGAGCAGTGCAGGTGAGTCCCAAGTCAGTGAGGTAGGACAGGAGAATAGAGTGGCCGACTGTATCAAAGGCTGCAGAGAGGTCAAGGAGAATTAGAACAGATGAGAGGGAGGTGGTACAGGCAGGGAGTAACGAGTTAGTAACGGAGAGAAGACCAGTTTCAGTTTGCCGGGTGAAAACTGGATTGGAGGGGGTCGAGCAAAGAATGTGTTGACAGGAAAGCAGAGAGCTGGAGAAGGACCACTTGCTTGAGGAATTTAATGAGGAAAGGAGGATGAGGGATCAAGTGAGGGTTTTTTTGGGCAGGCCTGGTTGAAAGCAGAGGGGAAGAATCCAAAGAGTAGAGTTGAGAAGAGAGGAAATAAAAGGGAGTAGAACAGATGCAGCAGCCTGGAAAAGGTGAGTGGGGAGGGGATCCACAGCGCACGTGGTGGGTTTGCAGCCTTGGAGCAGGAAACAAAGATCAGTCAGAGAGGGGTGAGGAGAAGGAGGGTAAATTAGTAGGGGTTGCAGAGGGTGATAGGGAATGAGTGAGCAGAGGACAGGGGGGGGGGGGCAAAGAAGAGGAAAGTTTGGGCTGGTGGTAGGTAGATGTTGAAGTCTCCTAATAGAACAACAGGGGTGGAGAGAGGAGAAGAGGAAGTCAATAAAGTGAGTCCGGTCAAGGAGGTCGGTAGAGAACAATGAGGAGGAGGTGACAAGGAGAGGTGATTTCAACAGCATGAAACTCAAAACGTACTAACAGAGAGAGAGGAGAGAAGAAGGGACAGAAAAGAGCATGGAGGGAGAGAGCAAAATTCCTGTTCCTCCACCCTGTCCATATGGGTGAGAAGAGGGTTGCTGGAGTGGTAGAGTTATTATGGGACATCTTGGTTTCAGTGAGAGCTAGGAAGTCAAGAGAGAGGTAACATAAAGGCAGCTTTGTTAGAAGCCGAGCGGCAATTCCAGAGAGAACCGGAGAGAGCGTATGGGGGGAGGCAGGGAGATCAGGGAGCAGGTATCAATAATTGTTACAAATAAAATATAATCTAACATCTAAAATAAAATATAAAAACTGGAAGTGGTACATCACCACTGTAATGACAATCTATAACACAAAGAAAAAGAAAAAGTATATACAGTACAGCTGTGGCCACCAATAATCTTGGTTTTGCAATGGATTTACTATTGTGGTTGTTTTACTATTGTGATACCACCCTTATTAAAGTTAGTCCTGTTAACTTTGCACAGTAATTTTGCAGCGTTCCCATGGTCCCATATACAGTTATGGTCAAAAGTTTGCATATCTTTTGGCCGGAGCTGTGTACACTTACAGGTCATTTTATTAGGCATTGTATCTATGATCATGTGGGGCCACCATTTGCCCTGATCATATGGGCTTGAAATGACACAAAGTGTCTTGAGGAAATCCTTTAAAGGTTCAATTGCGTGAAATCGAGAGAAAGAGGCAGAGGATTGCGATGATGAATGTTCAAGTTCAATTGGTTGAGATCCGAGGATTGAGGTGTCATGGAAGATGCCTGCCGTGTTACTCAAACCATTCTCACAACATGCTGACTCTGGATGGATGGATGGAGGCCTCCTCGTCTCCATTGCCATCAGGGTACAAGTGCAGCATTGTTGGGTGGACTTAATCCGCAATGATGCCTAAGTACACTACAGCATTCGAGTATCCTTCCAGAGAATATGCCCCACGGCAGGGTGGTGCCAAATCCAATTGGGTCCTAATAAAGCGGCCAAGTAGTCTATCTATACATATACACAAACATTCTGTGCAGTGGAACCTTTTCAAATATGAAAGAAGAAATACTCATCTTTGTATTTTTTTTTAAAGTGCACTGTGTAACAACCATCTCATACTCCTGCATGTATAAAACAGGCAGAACTGAACAGCGAGACTGAATCATTATGAGAATGTCCTCATCCTAGAATGGGAGCGTGTCTTCAAAGAAGACAAGGATAATAATGACTGTGATTATTTTATTTACAGAGCATGATTCACTCCTTTTATAAAGGG
This sequence comes from Polyodon spathula, assembly GCF_017654505.1. Classification (NCBI taxonomy): domain Eukaryota; kingdom Metazoa; phylum Chordata; class Actinopteri; order Acipenseriformes; family Polyodontidae; genus Polyodon; species Polyodon spathula. The sequence goes on along the minus strand of NC_054567.1, from coordinate 2,561,094 downwards.
ACCGTTGTATTCTGAGTAAACAGATTTCCCCTTTGTATTTGATGGAAACAGTAACAAAATGGATCATAATGATGGAAATTCAAAATGGAATATTATACACAGCAGTATACAGGTTAGCAACCCCCTGGGGCTAATGCATTTTTGTATTGATCTGAAATGAAAACAGAATAATTTTAGTATCTTTCTGGAAGTCTGCTTCCATGGCATAGGCACTCCCTCATTCAACTTTCAGAGGAATAATCCAACTAAGTTATTAAGGAATAGGTTTCCCAAACGTCACAGGAAAACTCAGATTTTCCCAGCTTTCAACCTTCAGTTTTTGTCCCTGTCAGTAAAATTGTTCCTGTTTTGCTGTTTATTTATTTATTTTTTTTAATTTAGTCGTTGCCAATTTTTTTTTGTGTGTGTTATTTTCTCCCATCTTGAAATGCCCAATTATTATTTAGGCTCAGCTCACCACTACCACCCTGGAGGACAACGTAGCTCTCGGGCAGCTAACAGGCAAGCCCGCAGGTGCTGGTGCGACACCCTGACCAACCTAAACCCACCCTCCTGTCCACGGTCGGCTGTGGAATAGCCCAGACTCGAACCGGCGGTGTCCAGGCTATAGGATGCATCCTGCACTCACGCAGAGCACCTTTACTGGATGCGCCACTCGGGAGCCCATTGGTTTTGCTATTCTGTTCACATTAGTATGTGTTTAAATGGTAATAGCGGATCTATTTTTTCTAACTTTGTACGTTTAACATGTTTTGGTCAGATGACAATAGCGAGAAAACAATGAATTGTTTAGTGCATATTTGCAAGTGTTTGGTGACTCCCTGTAATCAAGTTGATAGTGCACCAGAAATACACTCTCAACAACCCAATGACATGTTATTCTATACAGTCCTTCAGAGTTGCTACGGCATGAATGAATTGAAGATGAAGATAAACAAGTCCCAGTTTTTCATTCTGAGAATCTGGAAAACCTATTAATGAGGGAAACACAGGAGCCAACAATACTATTGCAAGTTTGTTGTTGCAAAGAATTGTGTAGCCCGGAAGAATGTGGTAGTTATGAATGAATCATTATTCAAATAGTAAACACAAACTAGAAAGAGCTGGCTTCATGTTTTGTTTCAGGTGTGTTTTGTACACCTGCTGAATTCACTAACCAGTGGCAGGGAACCCAATGTGTGGGAAATGTACTGTGTTTGTCATTTAAATATAAAGAATAATGTTATTGAGTGGAAATGTTTGCAAATTATGCCACAAAATACCGTGAGGGAGGTATTTGATATGCAAACCATATTCACTTAAGGGGGCTAACTTTACTAGGTGCCTCAGCGTGTGTTAAAAGTAACGCTTATTGAAACCAGGCGGTGTCACAGAATAAGCAGAAGGGATGCACAGGAGCGCGAGAAGAGTCAGGGAGAGAATATTTCAGACCAGGCAGATGTTAGTAGGTCTGTATGAGAAGAAGCTAATAACTAGACACAGATTAAACACAGATCATACTAGCCTTAATGTAGGGCCCAGGAAAATTCACAATATCACAAATTTCACAGAATTCATATTTGACTTCCTACCATGAAAAATATGCATTTTATGTTCCTTACAGTATTTTACATTACTCTTCACCTGCCATGTTCATTTCATACTTTTATCAAGTAGAAGCAGCGCTACAGCAGCTGTACACAGTCCGGCGTCAATGCTGTGCATTTGGTTACTACGGCAACGGGGTCAAACTAATACCGGCTTCATGATTGGTGAATTCCTCATACTGTACAATGACATAACATGCGAGTCAGAGGTGGGAAGTTTAAAATGGTTGTTTAGCTATTGTTGTATTAGTTTGCAGTGTATGATTAACAATAAAAATGTAGACAGCTGATAAATAAAAAGGCGACACTGCATGCAGATGGTGGGATTCTGTTTTGCTCAACTTGTAATGTGTCTTTGGATCATCTAAGAAAAGGTACTACAAACAAGCATCTTGACAGTGCAGTGCACAAAAACAAGAACATCAAACTTGAAGTTATGGCTAAACAATTACCGAACAAGCAGGTCACAATCACAGGACTGTTTAAAAAGAGCACAGAAAGCAGAGAAACGCGTAATGCCAACACGTTTGAATTAATGCAAGCTTTTAGTGCAGCAAACAAACCTATACAATGGCTGGTCAATGAAATATTATGAAGTTTTTTTAATGAAATAAGAATGGTATTGATTTCAACTGTGTGTAATAATAGACAATGTAACACAGGAGAAACACTAGATGTTTTTATTTAGGCTCCAGCAGCATATGTGGTGTTCTATCATTTATTAATAATTTGACTGTATCTGTGGTTTTAAAACTTCACAAAAAATAAATGGTTTCTGCATACTACTAGAGCTGTACAGTGTGTATAAAGAAAAACACAAAAGCATCAGTTTTTTCGTTTCAGGTTTGCCATTAACGTTTCTCCTGTGCTTAATATTTTGGGATTAAAGTCAGCAAAATAGTCTATGGGAATTACACGCTCATTGTAATTAATGTGTCACCATACGTTTTAAACGGTTACAAAACTCGAAAATGTTGCTGAATGTGTCACTTGCTACTTTTTTTTTGCAGCCAAAACAGACCATTTTAAACAACTCTTGTTTCCAGCAAGTTGTTACATTTTTAAAGATTGTTTCGTAGTGACTCGAGTTCCAGTGTTACAATGTACATTTTAAAGTGTTGACTCAGTAGCTAGGCTGCATGTTAAAATGTTTCAGCCTTGGCTTTTGGGAGATGTTCTTGATGAACTATCAATGATAACACATGATGACTTACATTAGTTTTGTAGTTTTTTTTTAATGAAATGGACGCTCTGAAATGTTTTGCTTTTTTGATTGTCATTTGTGAATTTCTTTAAAAAACACAGTGAATTTTCCAGGCCCCTACTTATATGAGCAGATCAAATCTGATCTACAGCCACTTAGAGATAGCAGTCATGCAATGCTAGGTCTAGTGTGCATGCTGTTATTTAGCATCTGGGGCATTTCAGACAACTGTGTCATCAGTTGGTTGGATATCCCAACCCACATTTTCCCCGTGTTTCTAGCAGGTACTGGTTTTTATTTTTTAATAACTATATGAACAAAATTTAGATATTTTATTTAACATAGTGTAATCAAAGAATGGTATCGCAAAGGTCTACCGGAAGCCATAATAGTAGTACAGTATTTAGTAACATTTTAGTTTAGGAATCTAATATAAGTGATTATAAACAATCTATAAACATGTTATTAATTATGCTATTAACAATTATAGAATATGAATAGAAATAATACAAGTATTATTATACACTTTTGTCATTGTTTTTCTTTGCTATTGTTTATAATCGATTATAACGGATATAGTCTGTCTGTCTTTTCAGGTTTGTTTGTCTTTCTAGCCCTGTCTGTCTGTCTCACTAGTTGTATGGGGTCGCTTTGTTTTTGCAATACAGTTATAATACACTATTGCCATTGTTTTGTTTTTGCTATTGTTTGTAACCACTTATAAGAGATCCCGAAAATAAAGTGTCACTATTTCATGTTCGATTTTAAAATGACACATTTTTCGACTTTTGTCAGTTGTTCGTTAAGTATATGGAAAACTACAAAGTGGTATATAATTCAATATGTTAAGGTAACATTATTGAGCAGGTTTAATTTGACTTTGAAGCAAAGTATGTTAATTCTATAAGGTGATGCAAAACTTTTGGCCATAGCTGTACTTGAATGGCTTGAAGCTGAAGCATTGCCATTAACTTGCCTGGATACTTTTTTGTCTAATTGAATGGTTTAAATATAAAGGGTTCTTATTTGACAGGGCGGTCTGATTGCGCTGCTGCTCCTCATCCTGGTCTTCACCATGGTCCTGTATGCCCGGCGGCGATGGTGCAAGAGGAGGCGCGTCCCTCAGAAGAGTGCCAGCACAGAGGCCACCCACGAGATCCACTACATCCCCTCGGTGCTGCTGGGACCCCAGGCCCGGGACAGCTTCCGCAGCTCCCGCGTCCAGGCACACAACTCCGTCATTGGGGTGCCAATCCGCGAGACCCCCATCCTCGACGACTATGACTACGAGGAAGAGGAGCCCCACCGGCGAGAGGACGACTTCGGCAGCCAAGTGACTCGCACCCTGGACAGCCTGGGCAAAGGAGAGGACGAGAAACCCTGCTTTCAGACAAGAGGTTTGACATGTTTAACATCTCTTCAAATACGAGTGGGCATGAATTGTAGTTAAGATAGCGAGGAAGGCTGTTGGATAGCAGTACCTGAAGAAGGCACTTGTCAAAACGCTTGCTTACTTGACTTAGTTTCTAATAGCATATCTTTTTAGGGTGGGATCCATCACAATGGATTTGAGATTTAACAGAAAAAAATAAAATGTATATGAATGAGCTGTCAAGTTTTTTGGCCACTCCTTATTGCTTGTTGCCCTGCTATTTTACCCATATGTGATATTGATAAGAATAATGCAATACTATACATGGTGATGTTTGTAAATTGCATCTTATAAAGCATGTTCAATTTTCCTATGTCAAGACGTTTTCAGGGAGTTAAAGCGCTCAATACCAAGCAACAGAATTAGTTAAGAGGCAGTCAGCCTTTTCTCACATATTAATTGATCTGGTCACCTAGACCAGAACGGTTCGATATTTTTCAGTTACCCCTGACTGTGTATGATTTATTATCAGGGGTTTTAAGGCTCTGCTGACAGGAACGGTTTTAGTTTTAGTCATAAACATTGATTCTGAAAACAGATTCAGTGAAGTTTGTATACCCTCTAAAATTAAATAATACAATAGTTTAGGTTAAATTGATTCTGCAGAAATTCTACTTTGTTTATTGATTTATTTATGTATTATTGAAAGGACAAACTGTCGAATAACAGGTAAAAGCCATTATCTAACCGCCTTCAGATTGAATAATTTAGGATAACTTCTTTCAGTGACTCGATTTTAGAATATCATGATAACAACAGGCACTGTGCTCTCTTCTTTAACAGGAGGCTTTGAATAAACTTTCTGAACACGCTGTGAACAAGCTAAATGCACAATCAGTGTTAACGCATGTAGGCTACTAGATATTACACATTACTAGAACTTTTTTTTTTTTTTTTACAATTTATAGCTTAAATAACTGGAGCAGACAAAAACACAATTCTGCACTCAAATCCTAATTTCAAAAATACAAAGTTACTGGTACTTTTATTTACACACACACACACACATACACAGTTTTAATATTGTAAAGGCCTCAGAATGAACAATTCCATGGTTTAATGAAGCCTGAAAGCTACCAGACCACACATGGAATTCTGAGCAAAACCATGTGACTCAGATAGAATACTGATGAAGACATTTGTATTAATTAGCAACTAAAACTAGTGCTGCAGAAAAATAAAATAAATAAATAAATAAATAAATAAATAAATAAAACAGAAAATTTTAAATGTCATTAATTGTCTTTAGCACCTGGCAAGGCACTTTTTGATGTTTTAAATACTCTCCTTTAAATGCAGGATATTTAAACTGCACGAGTTGGCCTTACCAGACAGTAAAGCTCTCTTCTTCAGGTTCTACACACAGCATTGGAAGGGTATTCACTCCAGTCATGCACTTCTTCATTTGAACATGCTTGTATCATTGCAGTGGGTCCAGAGAATGCAACATACTGTGAACTTTAAAGAACAGAGAATCCAGCCCAACATTCCCCAGGACAAGCGTTCAGAAATAGACTTCATAAAAACTGCTGACATTGTTACCTACAGAAAACAATTGGGCTCCTTGTCCAGGGGAAAAATATTAATCACAAGGCAGTGTGACAATGCAAAGCAAAATAAAGGTTCTTGTCACAGATAGGATTTCAGGCCGCAGTGGCACTCCAGCGAGACTCTATAATAAATAATGGACTTCTTTTCAATCTTAAATAACTTGTTAAAAAGAAACGTCGGCCGCTCTGTTTTATCCAATGATTTGCTTTATTTTTCTTTGGTTGATAAAGGTGGCCAAGCACTGAAACGTTAGTTTCAAAGCACAAAAAAACTGATGTGCAGCTTAGTTTTTATTTATTTATTTATTTATTTATTTAAATCAGTTTCTAATTTTGTCAATGTTTTTGTTAAATGCTGTAAATAGGAAATCATCAGTCTTTAAAAAAAAAAAAAAATAACAGAATTTGAATCAGGTACAATGTCATTATGCAAACATTTTAGTAGGTTACTGCTATTGGAGAAACACAAGCAAAAACAAAAAAGCACCATAGCAGAAATCATTTTCTACAGTGCATTAATATTGCCTGAAGTCCTAAGGGACTGAAGACCACTTTACCACACTTGAACTGTGTGCTCTGTTCTCTGCATTGTGTTCACTAGTGGTAGCTTCCTGATTTGCTTTACATATTCATTATTATTCTTTTAGGTGGGTGGAATCCCTTTGCTTCTGCCTGTCAATGCAGAACCACCTTTTATTCTCTGTGGTAATCAGAAGAGAATACTGTAAAACTCTTCCTAGCTCTGGGTGAACTTGCTAACTCTCCATGGGTTTGTGCTGTTCGCAGTACCCATTTTATTTTTAACCCGAGGCCTTCTAGTGCAGAGTAGTTACTCTGCTCCCGAATGTGGTGTTTTTTAAATGTAGTAAAGGAAACAGATGTGAACATCTGTGGTATTCTGGACAGACGAGCAAGCCTCCCTCAACCCCAGTGCCTCAGATTGACACTTGAAGTCCCTTGGCCTCTTCTAGGAGGTTAATGTGTAGATCAGGGGTTCCCACAGTTTTGGTGATGGAGGGCCAGTTTTAGGAGGTTGCATGGGATGGGGGGCCGCACAAGAGAATGTACCACTCAGGAAACCGAAATATGTCCCAAATCATACCTTTATTATTTCCTATACATTTTTGCATTTAAATTAGGAATGTATATTACTACCACTGCAACACTAGCAGCTTTGAAATGTATTTTCAGTTTATCCTGTGTCTTCGTGCCACAACAGGCTTAGGTTTGAGCACCAATATCATGCTGTCACACCTGACATTGTCCTGGTCACAACAATTAAAGAAGACAATACCAGAATAGGTACTCTTCAAACTATACCAACTAAACTCTTGTTGTGGGCTATTCTTCAGCAGTGAGGCAGAATGCATCTTGACTTGTACAACTAACCACTACACTAACAGCTGAATGTATGTACAGTGAACTCAGCTTATGTTCCATGTTCCAATTCAGATCTCTGGGGACCATACAAATAGTTTGAGCTGTGCAAAATTCAAATTAAATTATGTAAATTTCCCCATGGTGTGGACATTTAGAGCTATTTCCATAGTAAATGTGCAGAAATAAAACACAGATGTTATTGTATTTTACCTTGATGTTTTTATTATTTCTTTCTTTCTGAAATCAACAAAATAATCACACATTTCTATTTAAAGTGCAGCATTACTTATTCATAAATTACCTGTCATTACAGTGGCGCTTTTTATGCAATTATATACGATTGCTATGTAACATCCTACTAGCTACTGTACTGTAGCCTAATTGTAGTCTTATTCAGAAACACTGTACAAAAAAGAAATGGAACAGTAACAATTTTAAACTGTAGCCGGGTGCTGTTACTACAGTAGTACTTTCCTTAAAATGATTTAAATCCAACTGAGTTGAAATGTAACTGTTAATTCTGCAAATATAGCCACTCAGGTGCTTTTATGATACCTCAGGATAAAATAAAAGACTGAAGCCTAAAAGTAATCAATTTCTTGTTGTTGTCCTCCCCACAGTGATGATAAAGCTCCATTTTCTATGTGTTGAAAAGTCACTGGTCTGATTACAGGAACACGTCAGACATGACGGTCCTCAAAACAGGCTGCAGCAGCTTGCAGTCAAAACAAAGGATTGCAACTAGTTCTGTGAAGAAATACTGATTTACAAAATATTAAATTACATAAATACAGCTTGTGTTCTTATTTTTTCAAAGAACATTTCATTTTGTACTTCATGGGTGATATGTTTGTTCTGCGTACCTCATATTCGAATCAAACCAGTAAATGGTTTCTTAAATCACTCAATCAGTTATTCTTTTATTATATTATTTTAACCAGCGCGGCAGTTTGTGCATATAGTGATGTAATAGAGAAAGCAGTTTAACTTGAACCCTCGTTAATAGAAATGTTCAGAAAGTTCTGTATTTTCCCTGCAAGGGTGCTCAGACTGTCTGGCAGTTGTCAGGAGATAATAAATGGGCCTCCTGTGTCAAACTAATTGAAAATGTGCTGCTTTTCACAAGATTAGGGTGTAAATTCAAGTTGGCAAGAAGCATAGCAATATTTATATACAATCAATTCTCGTTAAAATTAACTTGGATGAAACACATTTCCTGAGACGGCCAAATTTAGTAGTTGCTTCTTGTGAATTACTTCTTAGTTACTGTGGAGCCAGCCCCAGAGATATTTTTTAAATAACAGTTTGAACAGCTGAGTGCAAAGGATATTGGGAAATCTCTAATAACTTGCATCCAGATTAGAGCCTGTGTACTGTATTTCAGTGCTGTTTTGGGACCTCTGATCCTATGATGCATTTAGAGTTGTCAAAAGACAGACAAAAGTGGACGTGTTGAAAGCAGTGGATAATGTACCACCGTGTAAGAAAAAGAAAGATGCTACAGATTTTAACATTCCCACAAACACTTTGTCAACCGTACAATACAAGCCTACCAAGAGCTAATCGTGGGTGCATATCGTCGTCAGCGTTTCCGATTTGCTCTGTACCATGAGGTCGCCTTGCTTTTGTAGTTAAAAAATGCCTGTGATCAGAACAGGACATGTAATGTTTGAAGGGCAGTTCATTTGCAATGTATACTTTTTAGAAGTTCACGTACAGCTGTATGTGACTTAGCACTTTTACATGTGTATTATTGTTCATTGTACTTGTAACAGGGCTGTACTGTTACTGTGTGGGTATCCACTGAGAGAACGTGAGACACAGAGGGTTTGTATTTGAAACGCCTCTCAGGCCTCCAGGTTTTATTAATTACAAGTACTGCAGGCAGTTACAGTGGTTGGTGGCCGCTACGAGGGTACTGGCAATAGCAGCCCAAATGCAGGAGCCAGTATATACAAGTTACCATGACTACCAAAAAATGCAAAACAAAACCCTGAACAAAAACAACTAGAAAATAAAAGGTGGCCATGCGCTACTCCCACTAAAAGGGAGGTCCCACTTCATGAACCTTCTCCCTACATAAACTAAATAAACTAGGATTACCACATCCCCTAAAGTAACCCTACCTATGGTCTCTAGGATCCCAGTTACACCTGTACTGGTCTTTAGCTCACCCTGGTGCCATACTCCTTCGTGAGGATTCTCCTCCTTTACCTCCAGGCTTGCAGAGCACAGACCAAACAAGCAAACAAAAGAAGAACTAAGAAATTGTGCCAGTGTGATATTGAGCCTTTTGAAATGCTCAATATCACACTATGTGTTTTACATGCTTTTGTGATACTAATAATTTGCATTTTACATGATTTAGAATATAGACAAGCTCCTGGTTATGGTACTTAAGTTACTATCACACTGGTTCATATCATTTACTCTTAACTGTCATACAGATAACAGTCATACAGCTACCTGAGAAAAACCACTACTGACCTGGGAATGACAATATTTTGATGACAGGGTCTGACCGGAATGGGAATTTTGGAATGTCAGATCTACTCCGACAGAGGACTGCAAAGGGTTAGTCCGGTAAAATTATATTAAAATACATTCAAATGAAGAAAAGAGCATGGAATTGGGCTGGATCTGGATACTAAGCGGGCTTAAACATTATAATGTGATGCAAGGATTTGCCTTGCTTTTAAGTAAAAACTACACCTCTTCTTACAAAGTGCAAACCATTGTAGAAGCGAGTAATTAAGAGTTGTATAAAACAACACACCTGCAGTGACCTGTTATTGGCTTCAGGACGGCTGTTGAGGTACACTTCCTCTTGTTGAGTTAAGGCAGGAACACGTTCGGAAGAGAAGTGCAAGATGAAGAAGACCCTGCATATTCAATCCCAGGGTCATATTGTTTGTGATGCCAGAGGATGAAGTGCTAAAGCGTTGTCGTCTCACTCCGCAGGTCATCCTTGTCCTAATAGCTGAATTGAGGGATGAGCTAGACCCCAACTTCAATCTAGGGACTGGTTTCCCTGCACATGTGAAAGTGCTGTGTTCTCTGCACTACTTAGCCTCTGGTTCCTTTCACCTTTTCCAGTGCTAAGCAAGTTTCTGGATGGCATGCTGGAAAGGGCAGCAATACTTGACATTTCTTACGGCTACTAGCATAACTGATGTTGGCTGAGGCTTTTCCAAACAACATTTTTATGCTGAGTGACCTCAACCACAAGGGCTCTCATCTCAGAAAACGTATTTTCTTTTCCAATGCACCAAGAGGACTTTGCTTCCCTTCTTCAGACATATATATATATATATATATATATATATATATATATATATATATATATATATATATATATATATATATAGGTATTTTCGTGTTTCGCAAATGTTATACATTACCTACTGCACTCTCAAGTCTGATGTGCTCATTGAGACCCTCATTATAATAATTGCAGATCATTATCTGTGCTAGTTGAGTAATTTGCATTGCTGTTAAGCTTACACAGGGCACAGTGCATTGAATTTTGCTGTACAACTGATTTCCACCCTACTTTTATAACATTTTGGGAAATAAATGCATAAGATTAGAAGATTTACATGTAAGCTGCGTCGTATTAAAATGTTTCAACACAGTACCACAATGTAACATACTGAACACTGCTATGTGTATTTGTTTTAACAACATTGTGTCTCTCGTGATGATTTTGCCAGGTTATTAGTGAACTCATGATGAAGTCAACTCCACTTATTGTCAACATTGAATCCTGTTGAAGTGATATTTACCAGCTTGTATTGTGTATCAGCTTGGTTTTAATGGCTTCCCCAGACTGTTAAAGTGACAGTACCTGGGGGCTGTTTTCACAAAGCACTTCCAGGTACTGCTAAATGCAATCCATTCTAGAAGAAAATACATTGAAGGGAAGGGAAGCATTTTATGTTTTAATCATTTAGATTAGCCAAGCTGATTTCACCAAATCCACACAGTTGTGTCTTGAAATATTGTTTTGTGAAACTGGCCTTTGTGAAAATATGTTCTTTAAAGGTAAGGATAAATGTTTTCAACCTACATTGTATATTATCAGTAGGAATTTATAGCATTGTGTAGCATTCTTCTGAAACACAACACCTAGGTTAGAGATTGAACGTCAAGATTCTGATAAATTGAAACCCTTTCTTATAGCATTATTGTCCCCTGGAGGAAGTGGAGATACTTTCTTTTCTTATGTACTGTGACGAATCTGTTGCAGAAGTAGTTGTTGAGAAGATCAAAATCAGGGATGTTCTATATTGTTGCATCTTGTACAGAATGTATAAACTTCTTGGCTGTAGAATAAATACTGTTTGTAAGCAGATCAGCAGACACAATGAGGAATACGTGACCCTGGGGGGACGGCAGTATTTCCTGGACCTCTACATGTCTTGGGAAGGCTCTTGAGCTTCCATTTGAATTCTGGGGGTAGTTGAGCTGTCCGTGGACTTTCCGTGGATCTCCAGATTGTCACAGTTCAAAGACTGGTTTGTGTATTGGAACCTTGGATTTCGTGTCGGGACCCCTGTTTGAGTGTCACATTCATATTTTTGTAATGTTCTTTTTACCCCTGTGATTGGATAGTTTGGTTATTGTGGGCTGTGCCTGAGTCCACGTATAGTGTTTTTCTCTGATGGACTGGTTCCTGTTCTAGGTGTCAAAGCACCCAGAACTGACCTGTTTGAGGCGCCAATGGAGTCATTCTGTGATCATAAAGATAAGCCATTTGTTCAGCAGTTAGTTCATGACTCATTTTAAAAGCATTCTTTGTCAGTGGTGGAGTTTGTGACCAGAAACCAAGAAGACACAGAGAATGGTTTAAGATCCCCCTCTGTATACTTTCAATTCTGTTACTTTCATACACAGTGATATTCTGACCCACTCTGATGCAACAGTGCTCTGCAGCAACATCAGTAGAATACGTACAGTATGTCTGCTGCCTTTGTGCTTGCACTACTTGCTGTGGTTGCTTTCCAAAGATTAACTGGTTTGCATCTTAAGCAACTGCACACTTTAAAACAACAGCCACTTAAAACCCTTTCTTCTATTACCCTGAAGGGATTCTTGAAATCCAAACAATTAAGTCTGTGATATTAAAATAAGATTTATGAAGCGGCAGAACAGCTGCGCTGGCTCTAAGGCGTCTACCAATAAGTCTGATTTCAAATTGGTCTTATTTTGGCACAAAGAAAAAGTTTTCTAATAAGCTTATAGGAAACAGCATTATGGCAGCAGGCATATTGTATTTCTTATGATGAAGAGTGCACCTCCTAACCTTCCTGAACAGCCCAGGAACAGAGGGAGAGTACTGAGAAGAAGGGAGGGTTTAGGGTCTGCACTACTCTTTTTGTTCTCCCTGAGCATTACATTATACCTCGATACTGGCTACATTATACAATTGTTTGTATTCATTGTATAATAAACATGTTTCAATAAGTTATCATTTTCATTATGTATATTTAGTTTTATCCATCGTATTATAATAATAATATAATATAAAGTCAAGACACTTAGTCAATACAGGTTATTTCTTCCTCTCCAGATGAGCTGCCTGGGCTTTAGTGGGTTAAAACCAGTACTTTTTATTTTGAGCTGTCATTTCTGCCCCTCCGAATGACCTGCCTATTGTTCAATTGAGGTAGCCCATTTGGAGGGGAGCACTATTTTTCAGATTAGTCTGCTACCAGTAGCCTATTTTGAGCACCGACACAGTGCATATAAGCATTTAAATGTGGCAGCTTATGCCTTGGCTCATCAATTTTGGGCCAGTTAATACATTCGGGATGGGGTAAAGTTTGTGCCATGGCAGAGCATTACTTTACACTCTGACAATTTAGCGCTGAGTCAGTTGATCTTCATACATGTCCCCCATAGAAAGATAAATCGGAAGCAGACTGCACTTACTTGAAGTCACAAGCATAACTGTTATCTGGAAACAAATATACTTCTAAAAGTTGGAACCAAATTAAACATGTCTGCATTTAAATATACCTTGCAACTGGTCACATCTAACAAATGACTGCTTATCATGGGCTCCATGACATACTGTAGTGACACCATTTTAAGAGCAAAAAATACCTCATTATCTCTAAACTAAAGTCTTTGTAGTTGTTTATTTGCCAATAAGTAAACACCCCAAATGAGCAACAGTATTAGATGCACTTTATGACGAGCTAGCTGTAAACAACGTTCCTGCCAGACACAACTGCATTAAAAACATCCCCTGACAGGGAGATATACTGTTTGTCTTTTCTCTGGCATGTTGTGCTCAGTAAGATGAATGCATTTTTTTTTCTAAAGTGCTCCTACATTTGTAATACACAAGTAATGTCTACTTTCTAATGGCTAAACCCGAAATAAACCTGAACAACAGGCATTCCATTAGGGCTCTCATTGCACAGCATGCTGAGGAACAGAAACTATTAGGTTTAGCAGTACAGGTATTAGGGTTAGCAGTACACTACTCACCTTGTGGACTCTATGCATACTTATGTGGAGGAGAGACTGCCAAATGACTTGCCAACAGCTTTAGCTTTTTTATTCACTGTCTAAATCTCTGGAACGCCTCCTGGTTTACACTGTAATACATTTACATTTTCTAGACAGTTACCTTTAAACTAACCACAAGCCTATGGTAATCATTCAACAAGACGTTCTATGTGCCATCAGTAGTAAGGCTCTGTTAAGGCCACATTGAGGAAAACAGTGCTGTGTGCTATACAATGGCCACACAATTGCTATGAGTCTGTGCCGACATCTAACTTATCCTGTGAATGTGGGCTACCCTTTCGATAATGAGTTGAAGTGTTAATGAAGGGATTGATTCAGCTTTAATGAGCTTCCTTTTTAGTCCCCTGCTGAGGGCAGATTAGGAAATATTAAGTCATCTGTCAAAGTCAGTGTGCGCTGTTCCCGTCTGTTTCTGAATGACACACGTGTGCAGCAACCTTTCCGTGTTGTGTGCTGTACTGCGCTGTGTGAACATGCACTGAAAACATGTCTGCAAGTTCCAAAGATAATCAACATCTGACGCTGCCTTCACTTGTAATGTTTAAAACAACAATGGGGAGGGGGTTCTGAAGCAGAAGATGAATAGTGTGTGTCAGAATGATTTATTATTGTTCACTGCAAAAACAATACAAGTGCTGAAAGAACTGAAGTGTTTGTTTAGTGTATGCAACATCATGCAGTTCTGCAGTACATACAGGTAGGTACATAATGGATAGAAATGACCAGTCTTGAGGTGTTCTAATCAATTTGCACACTGTGGTATATATTTACAGGGCACGTATGGCTCTTGGTCATTCTGTTTACGTTTTCATGTTATTGCACTGGATTCTTGTTAATAACATTCATTTATGGACTGTTTAGATTAGCTAGGAGAGAAACTTCTTTTTTATTTTTTAATGTAATGAAGTGTAGGGCAGAAAAAATAACTGCCAAAGATATTTGTGTCTTTCTTTTGTCAAACTGTAAGCTGTGATGAGGAATGACAGGTACAGTGAGGTTTCTGTCTTACTGATTGAAATCAAATCAAATCTAATCCAGGTTCTAACAGAAGGTTTCAGTGACAATGAATTGTGAGCTGAGTGCAGTCAGGATTCAGTCATGGACCTGACCCTGTGTAATCCCATATTGTATTTTAAAATCATTGTAGCTACAAAATAACAAAGCCATTTTTACTTCCATTAGCTTCATATGTGTTAGTGTGCAGAAACATGCTCTAGCACACATGTATTTAAATTTTAAAACAAGGTACCTTATGCTACTTTAGGTTAAAGGAAGCTCTCAGTTTCTATGCCTTGTTTTGGGGTTATCGGCTTGCATTTGAACTTCCTGGGTCATTCACTTCAGTGGTCTCTTTAGTGTCAAATCATGTTGCTGACAGAAAGCATGTCAGTCAACAGGGGAAGCAGCTGATTGGTTATTGACAGAAGCCAGTGAAGGGGTGGGGACAATTTCACTCCAAGTAAAATCACCCAGGAAGTACAAGACAGTAAAAAGCATGGCTTCCAAACAGACCTGGGACAAATATAGTTGTATTTTGATAGTTTATTTATAAATGCCAACTATTTAAAGTATTTGAAATATTGAAATATATATGCTCCAAATTAGTTTTTAAATATGCAAATATTAATTTCACAAATTATTTGAAAATATTTAATTGTTTTTTGCAGAAAACAAATAATATTTGAAAATATTTAAATATATGTAAGTTATTTGAAAAAAAAAAAAAAAAAACATATATCTTCAACTATTCCCAAATAGTTAATGAATAATCAAAAACTCAAACCTAATTATTACCCTCAATGTATAATTATGTACCAAGTCTTTTAATTACCACATGGTGGTTGAGGAGGATTTCTAACAAGGAAAATGCTAAACATGTTCAATTCAATAATCTCAAAACAGGTCATTAAACCAGTGGTTAAAGATATTTCATTGTTTTCAAATATTTACCCACTGAAATAAAATATTTAAATATTTCTATTAATTGATCCAATTAAATCTAATTGAAATAGAGCAGTTTCCAAAAGATAATTGAGTGATTAACAAGGACAAGGCTTAACCTGCTTAGAATGCAGGATGATAATTAGGCTGCTGTATTATTATTATTATTATTATTATTATTATTATTATTATTATTATTATTATTATTATTATTATTATTATTATTTTATTTCTTAGCAGACGCCCTTACCCAGGGCGACTTACAGTTACATATCAAATACATAGTAAAAATACATATCAAGAATTACAGTACAATTAAGAACAAGATGCATAATACAATGCAGTCCTAATAAGAGCAAATACAAAACGCAGTACGATTGGTGTTACAATTATATATTTATGAAGAGTTTAAAGTATTTCAATGTATTTCAACTACTTTACTCATATTTATAATAATTGCTTTCCACAAACCATATTTAAATATTTTCAAATAATAGTTACTTTTCAGAAACCATATTTATAACTATATTTATTCCAGTTCTGCTTCCAAACAGTTTTCTTAACCTTGTATAGAACCAAATACTATGTTTCAAAATGAAAATGCGTCTTTGCTATAACATGTATTTCTTTCAAAACTACACTACTAGAATCTGAATGGGCTTCCTACCATGAGCCACCACACCCACGGCCACTCAACCAGACCAAGGCTGTTTGAAGGGTGAGAACCAACCCTTATTTCTTCATTATTTGAGTGGGACACAGGCAGGTCTAAATGCGTTAACAGCAACAACCTCAAAATTTGAATGAATATAGTGGATAGAAGAATAAAAATTGGGGGTTTGTATTTTGGAATTGTACTGTTCTAATTTTATTTTATTTTATTGCTTTGTAATAAAATTCCAGGCATGTATAGCACAGAATTCTGTGTAAACTCCATCCCTGTGTACAGTATGAGTATTTCTGTGAAAACACACGAGTATTTCTGTGAATACGCAAACAAGGTAACATGGCAGTGTCTGAAAAGCCTGTTCCAATTATTGTTTAGTTGTCTGTTGTTATGTGTGCAGTGAGGCTGCTTGAGTTCCTAATAGCTACGTGTCTTCCTGAACCATTCAGAGGCGATCTCTGGAGATTGTGCACTGCACATTCTCCTGGAAATGTAATAAGACTTTCTAGCAGTGCAGATCCTATAAGCTCGTTTACTGAGATGGATTCCTTGGAGTTACAGATGGAATATCACTATTAATTCCCCTGCCCACCCGAGCTCTTTTATAGATATGTACGTTGAAGCACATGTGGATGTCAAATACCCAACGGATGGCCAGTCACCCTAGTCTGCAAAACAAGGAACACCTAGCTCAAAGAAGCATTATTATTGACATTTATGTTGCAGTGCCCAAAAGTTTGGAGCGGCGTAAAAGTGTGGGTTTAAAATGAATTGCACTACTGTAATTCATTTTCCATATATTTCACATTAAATAACTAGGAGTAAATGTACTTTTTATGCTTTTTTTTTTAATTTCTTTCTTTTTTATCAGTAATTTAATACACATTACTAAGAACTACTTAAAATCATCTACATACGTCAAGAGTTAAGTATTTAAATGACATACTATTATATTACGTATTATTAAATCACTGAAACATGACGAATAATTAGTTAATTAGTCCTCTGCAAGTAATTATTTTATTTAAGTACTTATATCTATACTTTATTTTTACCTTAAGTGTGGATCTAGAACTAAAATAAATGGGTTTAAAAAAATCTGTTTTCAAAACTTAACTGAACTTTTTGAGCCCTGATTAGAATCTGAAAAAGGCTTTAGCTTAGCCCTTTGTCTGCTTGATTTAGTTTCGTATTTTTACCTCAACACCTTAAATCAGTGCAACAAACAGAGTGTTATTCAAAGACTGTAACACGTCAATGTATCACATGTTGTGTTTGTGTGTGTTTGTTTCTTCAACAACCAATGTACTTGGGTATTGTGCAGAATCCCTGTCAATGGGAATCATTATGCTTGAGGGGAAACAGTTCTAGCGACTAGGTGCACTTTACAGTATATGAGTAAAGATATCTGATGCGAGTGCTTGCATTTGCTGCATAATGCAGAGTCCTAGTTCTAGTGAAAGTTCACTGAGTGCCTTGTGCTACATTTAAACAAAGTGGAAGAGTGAACAGAACCCTTTACCCTCGCACTCTGATGCTCTAAACACAGTGGAAGAGTGAATAGAACCCTTTACCCTCGCACTCTGATGCTCTAAACACAGTGGAAGAATGAACAGAACCCTTTACCCTCGCACTCTGATGTTCTAAACACAGTGGAAGAGTGAACAGAACCCTTTACCCTCGCACTCTGATGCTCTAAACACAGTGGAAGAGTGAACAGAACCCTTACCCTCGCACTCTGATGTTCTAAACACAGTGGAAGAGTGAACAGAACCCTTACCCTCGCACTCTGATGCTCTAAACACAGTGGAAGAGTGAACAGAACCCTTACCTTCGCACTCTGATGCTCTAAACACAGTGGAAGAGTGAACAGAACCCTTTACCCTCGCACTCTGATGCTCTAAACACAGTGGAAGAATGAACAGAACCCTTAACCCTCCCACTCTGATGCTCTAAACACAGTGGAAGAGTGAACAGAACCCTTTACCCTCGCACTCTGATGTTCTAAACACAGTGGAAGAGTGAACAGAACCCTTTACCCTCGCACTCTGATGTTCTAAACACAGTGGAAGAGTGAACAGAACCCTTTACCCTCGCACTCTGATGCTCTAAACACAGTGGAAGAGTGAACAGAACCCTTTACCCTCGCACTCTGATGCTCTAAACACAGTGGAAGAGTGAACAGAACCCTTTACCCTCGCACTCTGATGCTCTAAACACAGTGGAAGAGTGAACAGAACCCTTTACCCTCGCACTCTGATGCTCTAAACACAGTGGAAGAGTGAACAGAACCCTTACCCTCGCACTCTGATGCTCTAAACACAGTGGAAGAGTGAACAGAACCCTTTACCCTCGCACTCTGATGTTCTAAACACAGTGGAAGAGTGAACAGAACCCTTTACCCTCGCACTGTGATGCTCTAAAGACAGTGGAAGAGTGAACAGAACCCTTTACCCTTGCACTCTGATGCTCTAAACACAGTGGAAGAGTGAACAGAACCCTTTACCCTTGCACTCTAATGCTCTAAACACAGTGGAAGAGTGAACAGAACCCTTTACCCTCGCACTCTGATGGTCTTCTGTCACAAGATGCTTAGCTCAAATATTGGAAGAATACCAATAAAATGCATAAGAAGAAAGCATGGCCATAACCATGTTACAAAGCTATAGTATTTCAACTAAAAATACTTGCTTGAAGCACAACCATAAAATATATAATATTGTATTATTGTACCCCAGGATCAGTACTGCATGTAATATATAATGCTGTATTATTGTACCCCAGGATCAGTATTGCATGTAATATATAATGTTGTATTATTGTACCCCAGGATCATTATTGCATGTAATATATAATGCTGTATTATTGTACCTCAGGATCAGTACTGCATGTAATATATAATGCTGTATTATTGTACCTCAGGATCAGTACTGCATGTAATATATAATGCTGTATTATTGTACCCCAGGATCAGTACTGCATGTAATATATAATGCTGTATTATTGTACCCCAGGATCAGTACTGCATGTAATATATAATGCTGTATTATTGTACCCCAGGATCAGTACTGCATGTAATATATAATGCTGTATTATTGTACCTCAGGATCAGTACTGCATGTAATATATAATGCTGTATTATTGTACCCCAGGATCAGTACTGCATGTAATATATAATGCTGTATTATTGTACCCCAGGATCAGTACTGCATGTAATATATAATGTTGTATTATTGTATCGTATTTCAACAAGCAAGAAAGAAAAAACATGTTTTCTTTCACGAATCCCTGTCAATAATGTTGAGAAGAACATACAGGATAGGCTTGTGACCATGACAGCTTGACTGACATGATAGGTGATGCATCTGTTCTGTACTCTGTGTCTAATCCTTATTTTAGCTTTCTGGTGGTGCTTGAACGGTTATGAAACCGCAGTAAGGATTGACAATTCAGTGAATTCCATTGCAGATATTAAAGAAATAAGACCTTGTGTCAGTCGGCACTGCAATGTTGCTGCAAAATGCCTGATGTTTGTGTATGGAAAACTAATTTAGGACCCGGCTGGAACTGAGACTGTAATGAACCTCAAGGGTATTTGGTATTGGTATTTTATCATACTTCATTCTTGAAACAATGAGTACATAGGACCAATGGTGGTCTACATGTGATGCCTAGGAAAGCTGTAAAGATAAGTATCAATGTACAGTAAGTGGTAATAATTCATAAACATATGTATTAAAGGCATCACATTCTCAATGCGTACTATATAAAAGTGTGCCAAGGCTCTGAAATAATTGCCCCACATATATATATATATATATATATATATATATATATATATATATATTGTGGGGCAGTGAGAGCTAATAAGTATGTCAGTCTGAGGCTGACAAGATCTATGTTCCAGTTAAGGTGAAAAACTTGTAGTTATTTATAGGCGTCATGGCCGAAGTGGCTGGGTAAACTACATTTCCCAGAAGCCTTTAGGGCTGGTGGTATTTAGCCAAAAAAGGAAAACACGCCTGTCTAATTGGGTAGATAGGGTGTTAATTGATTGAGTGTTTGCAATTATCTGTCCTATATAAACTGTACCTTTGTTCTTAGGGATGAAAAGAAAGGATGTGGCAGGAGTGTTGAATGTGGAGACTGTAAGTACAGAGGGATTAAATTGATAAACTGGATTTGAAACAGTAAAACAGCTTAACTGTCCTGTGTGAGTTAAGGACTTCAATACAGTGGAGTTAGTGTCTTCAAGTGAAGATAGGATTTTGGTTTGTTCTGTTTGTAAAAGGGTTTATAGTATTTTGGTTCAACTATTTACTTGGTTCTTGTCTTTTGTTTTGTTTTGTGAGAATAAAAGTGTGCCAAGGCTCTGAATGATAACTCTGTCTGTGGGTGTTTTGCTGTCTCTGCTGCTAGTCAGTCTTGGCTACCCCACTATATATATATATATATATATATATATATATATATATATATATATATATATATATATATATATATATATATCACACACACATTTTGAGGTTCTAACTCCAATTTCATTCTGCACATGTGTAACTAGATTTCAGAAGCTAGCTAGTTTTGCTAGTATAGGCACAATTTGTGTTGCTACCAGTTGCATTTGATAAATACCCACAATTCCCCAGTGTTGTATTCCTTTACCTTTTACTCATGCATGAAAACCAAAATGGAATACAGATTAATACAGACCTGCAATGCAATAAGTCATATGTGTTTCTCTGTATCTTTTGTAATGAACGTCACAGTCATTTTTCTAATACCTTAGTCTAAACGCTTGATTAGGTATAAATCATAAAGCTGCTCCCAGCTGCTAGTAGGTTGATGCACTTTGCAGTCATTTCTCTGAAGTCATGATAGGTTAAATAATAGTGGATGTTTTTCTTTTCCTAATATACCCCCCCCCCCCCCCCCCCCCACCACACACACACACACACACACACACACACAAGTTGGAAAAGTAAACTAACAAAAGAGTGTATTATTGTGCACAGTAATGTTAATAAGTGGATCTATAACTCACCCCTGTGGAAAAAAACATGAGTGTGATTAAATGATAGCAATATTTAGATCCCCTGCTGTATAGATCATTAAAATAGACCCTGTTGTAATTCCATTCAAATCCACAAGCAGGTAGCGTTATGGTTTATGGTTGATATACATATGTGGCAATGCTGTAATAGATTTAAATTTGTAACCCTTTGGTCCAGACTGGCTATAGCTTTGCACTTTTTGAACAACCCATAGTCTCTGGGATGGCACTGTCTAACTAATTGCTGGTCCTTGACAAGTGGAGTGAAGCTACAGGCTATCACAAAGCCTCCAGCAGGTTCCTGTGAACAATAAATGTTGCATTCTTCCAGTGAAATGACCCATCCACTCTGATGTGTGAACTATGAAATTGGGGACATGGACAATCTGCCCTATAGACAGTCCAGCTAAGCTTCAATTTCACAGATGAACAGCACTTGAGTGAACCAAATAAACCTCTCCACAGCAAGGGCAAACATGTCCAGTCCTCTCAGTCCCAGTACAAGCCCTACATCGGCTTGGCAGCACACTCAGTCACCAGAGTCGTCCTGCAGGGCTGCAAAATAAGCAAGGTCGAGACTGCACGTTTGTGCTTAGATATATATTTTTTATCATGTACAGATCCATATTTCTAAAAATGAAACACTTTACAATCAGAATGTATACATATTATTTGTAGAAGGAAGTAAAAAATAAGGTTCATTAAGGATCACACTTACATTGTTTCTCACATTACTGGTGCTTCTTTCCTTGAGTAAGGAACTTTAAGAAATAGGGACCGCCATTTCAATCTGAAGTTAATGGAAGTCTAGTCTAAGTTTTAGCAAGAGCCAAACAAAGAAGCCAGTTTCCCAAATGTTTTTGCACCATTCATTTACAGCAGCGTTCAGGATCACCCAAATAATTGTCGGGTGATCCTGTAGATTGGTTCGCAGGGTTTGGAAATTCCAAGACCAAGGGAGAACCCCACTTCCCGCCTCTACCTCCATATCATACCAATCAGGCCTGGGCCCACCCCTCCGGCCAGGTCTCCATATGTGAATCTGTCTTACATGAAACACTCAGTAGTACCATTTAAAGTTGGGTAAGCCAAATCCCGCTCTAGAGAGAGAAGCTTGTCGTTTTTTAAGTCCCAAGCGGGGCCTTGAAGTGCCTCACAAAAACTCCAAAATACACTTATCAATTTCTTTAAAATAGGGATCAGGAATCTTCAATGGAAGATGTGCTAATGTATACAACAAAATAAGTGCTATCATCATTTTGATCGAATTGATCTTACCCCATAATGAAAGATATATTTTGGACCATCTTGAAAAATAATTTTTTTATCTTGGTTAATAGAGGCCTAAAATTTTCTGAAACAGCATCTTTGTAGTTAAAAGTTAACAAAATACCCAAACATTGAATGCCTTTAGGAGACCACCTAAACTTCCATTTAGAAAACAATGAGGAGGGAAAGTAACCAGACAGCAAGAGGGCCTCAGACTTTCCCCAGTTTATCCGATACCCTGAAAAGGCAGAGAATAAGTCAATAGACTGCAACAATTTAGGGATAGTAACCTCAGGTTGTGATAAGAATAAAAGCATCAGCTTATTCTGTTTGTCCCCTATCTGAATGCCATGAATTTGTGGATCCTCCCTAAGTTTTTGGGCAAGGGGTTCTAATGCCAAGGTAAACAATAATGGAGATAAGGGGCACCCCTGCCTCATACCTCTCTGCAGCTCAAAGGGTTCAGACAAAAGACCATTTGTGAAGACAGAGGTGGAAGGAGAGCTGCATAGTGTAGTGATCCATTTAATGAAGCCCTCACCAAAGCCAAAATGAGTTAAGGCAACCTGTAAGTATCTCCATTAAACACAGTCAAATGCTTTCTTCGCATCAAGTGACAAAGCAATAACTGGAAAAGTTGAATCATGCACCACCCACTGCAGATTGATTAAACGCCTAAGATTATCTGTGCTAAAGCAATGAGGGGTGAAACCAGTTTGGTCTGAGTGAATAATGTTCCTGATTACCTGTGCCAAATGGTTTCCAAGAATTTTTGCCATTATTTTTTCATCCACGTTGAGAAGCAAAATTGGCCTATAGCTGCCAGGGTTAAGAGGGTCTTTGCCTTTTTCTATGAATCAAAGAAATAATTTCTGCACGCATGGAAGAGGGTAGTATACCCAAACTGTATGCATCGTTGTATATATCAAGCAGTATAGGACTAAGCCTGGCCGAAAACATTTCATAAAAGTCAGCAGACAGGCCATCGGCTCAGGGTGTTTTATGAGTAGGCATTGAGCAAATAGCCTCTTCAATCTCTTCCAGTCTAAAAGGCTCCTCTAGCAGTGCCCTATCACTATCTGAGAGCTGAGGGAGGTTCAAACCAGCAAAAAAAACTATTTATATTTTGTGTATTTAGTTTGCCTTGAGAAGTATATAATTTTTTATAAGTGTCTGAACTCACACAGTTTTGTTGTTTTATTCTGTAGGCTAATAAGCGTCCTGGTTTTTCACCCGATTCCCACTATGCTTGTTTGATGCGGATTAAAGCATTCTCAGCCTTTCTATGATAAATCCTATTTTAACTGAAACTATTTTATTCAATATAACTTGGTCTCTCAGCTGAGCATATTGCAGTTCCAAGGGCTTTAATTCCTTCTCCAGCTGTTTTCTGATTGGCCATTTTTTTCTTAAATGTGACGTAAGAGATAATTTTACCTCTGAGATATGCCTTGAGGGCATCCCGCCAGACAGCAAAAGAAGTCTCTTCCCTGTTATGTGTTTCCTCAAAGAATGCAATCTCTCTCTCTATTAGTTTAACACAATCTGGGTCTTTCAATAAGGAAATATTTAAACGCCATCTGTGACTTTTTGTGAGAGCTGAGAGAGGAACGAGGCATTAATAACTATTACCAATTTGGGAGGTAAGGGCCATGTCAATCAGAGATTGTGAGACAAGAAAATAATCAATCCTTGTGTAAATATTGTGTGGAGGGGAGAAGAAAGAATCATCTCTACTGTCTGGATGCATCAGTCTCAAATATCCTTCAAACCTAAGTCCATGGCCAACTGGTGGACTACAGCTGCTGACCTAGTCTGCGCCTACACGTGGCCTAGACCTATCCAGATCCCGATCCATAATCTGGTTAAAGTCTCCCCCTAGAATAATTGGAGCTTCATCCGTGAAAGAAAGAAATCAAGACAATCTGCATTAGGAGCATATATGTTGCAAAATATGACAGGAACTCCCATAAGCAATCCCATTACTATAATATAATGACCTTCAGAATCAGTTAAGACTTTGGTATGAGAGAAATTTAAAGTTTTATTTATTCAAATGGACGCACCTCTACTCTTAGAATTACCTGGGCTACCCAAGATTTTGTAAGTTTTTCAGATTCTTTTTTTAATCAGGTGTGTTTTCTGCAGAAAAGCTACATCTGCCTTGGATGATTTTAAATAAGCCAGTACTTTTTTTCTGTTTATAGGGTGATTAAGGCCATTCACATTCACATTCCATGGACCAGGCTTACTGTTCCTGTCAGTCATTCATTAATTTGTAGAATTCCCCAATAGTACAGTAACAGAAATATCTAGACTACAAATAAAAAACAAAGTAGACAAGACAAATAAAGAAAAAGCAAGCTACTTTTCCATGCTTTATCTTCAAGGAGAATAGAAACATTGGCATCCCTTCGATTCCCAGCAAGCCTGTAACAGCTGGGATCAAAACAGCAACAAAAAAACACTAACATTGTGCTGAGAAAACTTTCTACTCAGAGTAATCTGGATTCATTCCACAATAGCTCTCATTTTAGACAGGTGTGAAAAAATGTTGTAAAGTAAGAATGCTTCCAAAAATAGACATGTTAATAGATTATATTTATCAATTAACAAAATGCAAAGTGAGTGAACAGAAGATAATTCTACATCAAATCAATATTTGGTGTGACCACCTTTTGCCTTCAAAACAGCATCAATTCTTCTTGGTACACTTGCACACAGTTTTTGAAGGAACTCTGCAGGTAGGTTGGCCCAAACATCTTGCAGAACTAACCACAGTTCTTCTGTGGATTTAGGCAGCCTCAGCTGCTTCTCTCTCTTCATGTAATCCCAGACAGACTCGATGATGTTGAGATCAGGGCTCTGTGGGGGCCATACCATCACTTCCAGGACTCCTTGTTCTTTTTTACGCTGAAGATAGTTCTTAATGACTTTCGCTGTATGTTTGGGGTCGTTGTCATGCTGCAGAATAAATTTGGGGCCAATCAGATGCCTCCCTGATGGTATTGCATGATGGATAAGTATCTGCCTGTACTTCTCAGCATTGAGAAGACCATTAATTCTGACCAAATCCCCAACTCCATTTGCAGAAATGCAGCCCTAAACTTGCAAGAAACCTCCACCATGCTTCACTGTTGCCTGCAGACACTCATTCATGTATCGCTCTCCAGCCCTTCAGAGAACAAATTGCCTTCTGCTACAGCCAAATATTTCAAATTTTGACTTATCAGTCCAGAGCACCTGCTGCCATTTTTCTGCACCCCAGTTCCTGTGTTTTCGTGCATAGTTGAGTCGCTTGGCCTTGTTTCCACATCGGAGGTATGGCTTTTTGGCCGCAAGTCTTCCATGAAGGCCACTTCTGACCAGACTTCTCCGGACAGTAGATGGGTGTACCAGGTCCCACTGTTTTCTGCCAATTCTGAGCTGATGGCATTGCTGGACATCTTCCAATTGCGAAGGGAAGTAAGCATGATGTGTCTTTCATCTGCTGCAGTAAGTTTCCTTGGCTGACCACTGCGTCTACGGTCCTCAACGTTGCCTGTTTCTTTGTGCTTCTTCAAAAGAGCTTGGACAGCACATCTGGAAACCCCTGTCTGCCTTGAAATTTCTGCCTGGGAGAGACCTTGCTGATGCAGTATAACTACCTTGTGTCTTGTTGCTGTGCTCAGTCTTGCCATGGTGTATGACTTTTGACAGTAAACTGTCTTCAGCAACCTCACCTTGTTAGCTGAGTTTGGCTGTTCCTCACCCAGTTTTATTCCTCCTACACAGCTGTTTCTGTTTCAGTTAATGATTGTGTTTCAACCTACATATTGAATTGATGATCATTAGCACCTGTTTGGTATAATTGTTTAATCATACACCTGACTATATGCCTACAAAATCCCTGACTTTGTGCAAGTGTACCTAGAAGAATTGATGCTGTTTTGAAGGCAAAGGGTGGTCACACCAAATATTGATTTGATGTAGATTTTTCTTCTGTTCACTCACTTTGCATTTAGTTAATTGATAAATATAATCTATTAACATGTCTATTTTTGAAAGCATTCTTACTTTACAGCATTTTTTCCACACCTGCCTAAAACTTTTGCACAGTACTATATATATATATATATATATATATATATATATATATATATATATAGATAGATAGATAGATAGATAGATAGATAGATAGATAGATAGATAGATAGATAGATAGATAGATATACACACACACACACACACACATACATACATGCATACATACGCACACATACATACATACATACATACATACATACATACATACATATACATCCTGTTGTTGCCTCTGTAAGGAGAGGCGAGCTGCATAATCAAATTGATTTAACATACAGCCTGTAGCACATTTTGATCATCAATAATGCTCAAGTAAATATTTTGAAATAATTATACTACCAGACCCTATTTACGTGTGCTACTGCCTACATTTCAATAATGTGGTGAAAGCAACAGTAATTGTTCACTTTTATATCATCCAAAACAGCAATAAAGGAAGAGGAGGAAGAGGACAAAGGAAGAGAAAAAAATACTCTGTATAAGTACATCACATCAGATAACGTCATCCAACTAAATAACCAGGTTAACAATGTCCACTTTAGTAACATCCAAAGAAAAGAAAGAAAAACAACCATAATGTTAATGTTATCAGGGGATAGTTTAAGGTGTCAGCCCGGTATAGTTTTGCTTATCTGAAATTCTTCAGCTAATCTTGATTTGCTTCGGGGTTGATATCAGCCATTAGGATTGCTCTGAGTCCGTGCCTTCAGTGTTCTCTTTTTAACAAAACCTGACGCTCCTTCAGGGGTGGCGATGGAGTGTGAGGCTCCATTGAGATATATCACCAAAACAGCCGGGTAGCGCAGACTGAATTTAATCCCTTCTGTATGCAGATCTTTCTTGATAGAAACGAAAGCTCTTCTTTTATCCGCCAGAATTTTCGAGTAATCCGGGAATATCATGATGTTCGATTCGTGCCATGTCAGGTACCACATATTCCTTGCTCTGTGTAGGATTTTTTCCTTTGTCTGAAACCTCAACAGCTTCAGTATGATCATTCTTGGTCGCTGGTCTTCTCTTGGTTTGGGTGCTAATGCTCTATGAGTCCTCTTTTTAGGGATCTCATTTTGCAGGAATTGAATCATATTATTCTCTTCTGCGTCTTCAGGAATACCCAAGATTCTCAAGCTGTTAAGCCTGTTATTAGCCCCCGTCTTCAAAGAGCTAGCAGAAGGGAAGGTCTGGTAACTACACTTTTCTTGCCATCAACATCTGTACCTTACTCTTCTTCAAACCAGTTCACCCTGGGAGCCAGGGTAGAGTCCACGTCACACAGAGGGGTCCGGAAGGGTAAGCACTCCCCTTGACAGTTTACATTGACAGATGTGCCTCATTTACTTCTTCTCCTCATGCACCTGTTGGAGGGGATCAGATCTGCCTCTTATGACTGAATGTAATAATAAGGGGTTATAGTAATTCAGACTCTAATGGGCTGGTCTTTGAAGAAAGGGAAAATTAATTTTTCAGAGGTTCAGCCCATAGAGACAGTACCGCCTGTGGAGCAGCATCTGGGTCACTGCTTTTGCAATCTGAGGGCACTAAATGTATCACAACAGATACTTTTAAGATGGTGACTCTGATAAATACTATGCAATCTATTCAGATGGGAGATTGGATGGTGACTATTGATCTGAATGATGCTTACTTCCATCTTCCAATTTGCCAGCCACATGGAAATCGCCTCTGTTTCTTTGTAAATGGGGAATGTCGACCCCAGCATCATAGGATGCACGATGGTGGCTGCAGTCAGCAAACCTCACAGAGGGAGTGCCTCTAGTGCAGGACATCTGGGAACTTCTTTTGAGCAGTTACATGTTGTACTGGGGAGCTCACTTTCCACAAATGAAAATTCAAGGAAGGTGGGCTTGATTCAGTCTCAAATCAATTACCTGGAAATATCAGCAGTCCTCTTAGCCCTTGGTTATTTTCTTTCATTCCTTCGTGGCAAGTACATTACCTAAGAGTGATCATTGACAACATGACATCTGTGTGCTGCATAAATCACCAAGAAGGCATCAAATCATGAGATTGTGCAGACTAGCACTAAGGTTTGGTCACCCTCTATAAGAGAAAACACACCCTAGATACTTCTTACCTACAGGGGAGCAACAACACCATCTCAACAGAGAAATGAAATGGGTTAAAAGGGTAAAAATATCTTCAGAGAGTGGGGATTTCCAGAGATAGATCTGTTTGCCTCACAGGAAAATATTCAGCTAGAGGTTCTGTGCAAGATTCCCTCTAGAGGATTCAGCAGCGGTACAGGGTCTAGAGATGTCATGGAGAGTCTTTTGTATGCATTTCCTCCGATACCGCTATTGCCTGCAGTCATTTTGAAAATAATGAGATTATCCTCAAGGAAGAGTTTCTGATTCGCAGAGCTAATCACTTTGTCCATTTAACCACACATTCACCTCCTAGTTCAATGGGATCATCTGTAATAGCAGCAGGGAATGGTTCTCCATGACAACCAGGCTAACTTCAAGCTAACTGTGTGGAGATTGAGTGGAAGAAGTTCTCATGCATAGGACTATCTTCACCTGTTGTAAAAAATCTTTAGGGCATCCATCCACGCAGAAGTGCTACTCTAAAAAATTGGCAGAATTTGAGAGATGGTGTGAGCAGAAGAGATGATCTCCTTTGGCTATATTACTCTCTGTGGTATTGCGAGTAAGTGCAGCTCACCACCTCCCATTCAATCCTAATCAGTGCTGTGGCGTTTTCAAGCAGAGCCTGGCAATTAGTCCCACTTATGTGGTTGTTTTGTGATGTGAACAGAAATAACACCAAACCCGTTTCACTTCTGACCCGAGCAGAAGTGAACACAGACCTCCGGGGGGAAAGGCAGAGGAAGCTTGTGAATTAGTCTGTTGCAGCAATTAAGAACTAACAAGTTTGGTGAATACTGTTCGATTTGTACTATTGGGTAACCGTTCCCACACTAGTAATTTTTTTTTTCCATTAGAGTTTCAATGTTGTTGCAAGAAGATCTTGAACTGGATTTGCTAATGGCATTCATAAGAATGTTTTTGGAGTACTTCCAATGTCATATATGACTTTTAGAATCAAAACAGCCAATATTCTATTAATGAAAAGCAGATCACTGTAGTATCAGCAACACAGGAAATGGCAGTGTGTACAACATCGAGGAAACAAACAGATAATTTTAGTCTGATCAAAGGGGCTGGAATTCTCAAATTACAGCGGTCCTTTATCGACAAAATACCTTGTACTTTGTATGCT
This sequence comes from Polyodon spathula, assembly GCF_017654505.1. NCBI lineage: Eukaryota > Metazoa > Chordata > Actinopteri > Acipenseriformes > Polyodontidae > Polyodon > Polyodon spathula. The sequence goes on along the minus strand of NC_054567.1, from coordinate 2,531,146 downwards.
GCAGTGCTGTAATCCTTGTGGTGTGGGAAAAAATGTAAATCATTTGTTTCTTGGCACCATTTCACCAATCACAGTAGGCAACTACAAACCAATAGATTTCAGGTGAACAACTCGTTACTGCTAAGTTTAATGTTGATATAATAAAGTGGTGTTAGCAAATGACATAATTCTGTAAATCATGCTCTTCTGTTCAATATGCAGTTTCGAAGGAGTGTTATAGCAAGCTTATAAAAACAATATCTAGTGCTGAACTCTGTTAAAGAAAGCTCTCTGTATGTATGCTTTACACTCATGTAGTCTGTCATAATTGCAGTTCCAGAGCCATTTCAATCTGGGGAGTGAAATTCTCTCCACCCTTTCAATGCCTTCTTTCCTACTGTTAGCCATACTTCCCCTGCATGATGGATGTGCTGTCCACACGTGACACCAGCCTAGCAAATGGAGGTGCACATCAGGTAGATGTATAGGAATTAGTGAATTAGCTGAATCACTTTAAGTAAACAGTACTGAACTGAAATGTGTGTGTTATTGTTATCTTGGATTTCACGTCTTATTCACGTTATTCATGACTCCATTTCATATCGAAGCATGCCTGTATATTAACAACCCTCTCAAACATGGGGATGATTTCATTGTGTCAGCAAAGAGATGAGTCAAATAAACTTGTCTTTGTGCAGAAGCACACAGCAATATGGCGATAAAGAGGAAGCTTTTTGCAAGCACAGTATAGTGGGAGTGTGGAAGGGTGGTGGGTAATTCATTGATACAGGAGACAGACAGGTTTTGGCATTTTTGGCAGATTTGGCAACACCGCACAGGTGCTCAGTTTTATTTTGGGGTGCTCTTTTTCTTTTCGCCTGCAGATGGCACTGTTGGTCCATGGTCTGCTTACCAACGATGATAAACAGAACCACGGGAATACCAAGCGATGGTACACAATACAGGCGCACTTGTAGGTGCTTCGAAACAATAATTCAAAACAGAAGGCACAAAGAAACAGGGAAAATAAAACAGTAACAAAACTACAAAGAAAAGGTGCTGCACTTGACAGCTATATCCCAGTCGCTGCTACCCGTGCGACCCGGATCACCGTCCTACACTGCCTACTAACTAGCCTGCTCCGTTACAATACTCCGGGGTCTGCCCAAGGGTTCCCCGCTCTCTCTGTCTCTCTTTGACACACTCAGTTTCGGTTTCTCCTGACTGGTTCTCGGTCCTCGCCCAGCGCTTCCGCACTCTCGCTGCGTCTGAGTGGGCAGACCTGAGGAAACAACAGAGTGTTAACTTATAGGGCTAACAATCTCCCCAAGACCCGCCTCTCAGCCATTCAGAGAGGGGTAAAGTCCACACACCCACTTTCCCACCTCCCCGTGTCACTGCCATGACTCACAGGCAGTTGTTGGACGACTGCCGCCCTCTTCCTGCAGCACCGTGAACACGCCAGCAGAGTCAGTACAGATCTCCCCCTGCTACAGGGAGTGAAATTACTTTGGTAGCTTTGGTAGCAAGAAAAGTGCAAAAAATCACGATTGGACTCCTGGGAAACTGTTTTGGATGTTTTTTGTTTTTTTAATGGAACAACAAATTAAACAAAAAGAAAATGTTTGCAGTCATCCCAGATATTGACAAACCGGTCATTAGTTTGTATTTTAGTGCCAAGAGTAACAAATACAAAACATGAACTGTTGGGCAATACGGATTCTTTTGTATCTTAGGCATGGATTTAAACACATGTACAGCCCTAACACAGAAATAGTTGAATTAACACCGTTTAGTTCTAATGTATTTGACGTCATTACAACAAAAGAAAAATCAACACTTTTTTTGTTGCTTTACTCAATATGAAAATACAGAACTAGTTTAGTGTAGTTAAAATTGTATTACAGAATGACATTATCATTTACTAGGTATATCCTGAATTGGGGGCCTGAAATCAACTTCTTTTCAGAGAGCAACTCATCTGGAAATGTGTAACCTTTTCTCTCTGATTTATTCAGTTCCTGGTATTCAAGTGATATTCCATCAAGCTAGAGAATCACTGAAGGGCTTTAGACGTGGTTCATGCTTCCCATAAAGAACAATATTGGATCAAAGGTACTACAAAAGGAACTCAAATGAAATTGTGGGAGATGAAGTATCTTGTCACCATTGGATAAAGTAATTCATGTGAGGGCTGCTTGTGAAATGAGCATATATAAACTCTACAGCTGCTTTAAAAAAAAAATGGATATGCAAGATGTATGTGTTTGTAGCAGAAATAGGAAAAAAGATCTCACTTTGACATGTGCGCCACTTGTAAATTAATTACATTTCACTAACAGCCGACTGGATGAGTTGCAGAAAGTGTTGTGCAAACAGAAAAGAATGTTCTATTGCAAATGGTTTCACTGAAACTGTGACAGAACTGTCAAGCCTGTCTGTCGCTGTATTTATTTAGCTTTAGATCCCTGCTTCTGATGCCTTGCTATCAGGTGGGCACAAGTGCACAGAAAACTTAACCCATCAGTTCCAGCATGGGCTGAGAGCAGCATAGTATAGTCCATGCTCTGCACTCTGAGCTAGCTTCATGTTGAGGTAGATGATTCCTTCACATGATAAGAGTTTAGTTTGTAATCCGCAATGGCATGTGTGTGTTTAAATACACATGTGTTTTTGACCAGGAGGACTTGCGTTTTGGTAGTGTGTCTGTCAGTGTGATCATACAGTCATAGGGTTGGTGCACAGAAGTGGGAATCCAGGGTATTTGCTATGAATGGTAATCGATTTCTTTTAGATTTCAGGAGAAAAAAATGCAGAAAAAAAGATGCAGATTATTGTAAAGAGATTGTGACCTGCTGAAATCACCACGTTGAAACATACAGCACAGAGAAGCAACAGGAGCAGTAAGGAGAAAGTCAGTGCATTTGAGCTGAGGTGATTCGTTTTCTCATGTGGCGCCGGCACTGAAGGTTGAAAATAATTGACAGCTGACAGGTTAATCTGTAGTTCACCTTCTTGTTGTTTTTTAATTGTTATGCTCAGTCATTCATTTTGTGTTGTTCTTTGATCATTTTTCATTTGTTGACTTTAGTAATTTATCAAACTATATGTTATAATACATAATAAAGGGATTTCCTTTATGAAGTTTACATTGTAGTACAAGGACACACTGGAAGATTGATTACAGCCCTTTACTTTCATACTGTTTGACCTAATCAGTCTTTTTTGTGGGGTATTATGTTTCTTTGTTGCTGATTTATTTAATGTATGCCCTTTTCTGTTTGATCTATGATCACACGCAGTGGCTGTAAATTGGTTGTAAAAAGCAAACCTTTCCTGTGCATTGTGCTAGGACAAGGCTGGGGATGTCACACATTGAGAGTCTGTTCCAGGCTGAAGACACAGAGCTCTGAAAATCCATTTTAAAGTTTATTTTATCATTTATTTTCTGTCAAAATGTCATGTTTTCACATCACATAATCCAAATTATGATGACCGCCCCAGTGTAGATAGTGTTCATAAGTTTTCAATATCATTCTTTCGCAGATGAGTCTTCTTTTAAAATATTGGGTATTACCGGGAAATAAAAACATTAGATAGATTTTGCAGCCCCTATTTTTTTTGGTGTTTAATGAAAAATTCCATATGTCTTTAAATCTCCGCTTTGTCTGTTTGACACAGGTGTCGTTTCATATCTTTTAAAAAATGCCCACCAATCATTTTTCCTGATGAAGTGAGAATGCTGAGCAAGTTTGACTTTTTCCAGCTTTTTTTCATCATATCGTTTTCATCTTTCATTATGTTACAATGTAAGCAAATGTTTTACATCAAAAAACTGTGATAAGGGCGAATAGCCCAGAGCAGTCTGCTGTGATCCATAACAACCACTGTAATCTAAGCTCCAGATTGCTGGTATACTAAATATACAGGACAGGGCCAAACATGAAGGATTTCAGGACTGTATGTGTCATACAAACATCTACAAAGACAATGCAACCACAGAAATATTGTTTTATCTGCAGCTAATATAGCTTTATATGGGGTGCCATGTGTTAAAAAAAAAAAAAAAAAAAAAAAAAAAAGTGTTAATATTTTAACATATCTTTCTTTTCCAGATTTAACTTAAATCTTGTACTTTTTCTCCAGATTTACAAATGTTGTGAAAATAAATGTTTTTTTTTAAATGTTTACATTCAGATATAATTTATAAATCTAGTTACAAGATTTAACATTTAGCAAAATATTTAACTAAATATTAAATCTCTTAACAATATTTAACATTTAACTAAATATTTAACTAAATCTTAAATCTCTTAACTAGATTTAATATTTAACTAAATCCTAAATATTTTAACAAGATTTAACATTTAGATAAATATTTAACTGGCCAGCTAAACCTGGAGTTTGTATGCAAATGAACTCTGCCCGCTTTGTGCTTTCACGCGATTTATTTGATTGGCTCTTGTAATGCTAATCGGGGAATATGGCCATTTCAACATTACAAGAGCCAGTCAAATCACATGAAAGCACAAAGCGGGCAGAGTTCATTTGCATACAAACTCCAGGTTTAGCTGGCCAGTTAAATATTTATCTAAATGTTAAATCTTGTTAAAATATTTAGGGTTTAGGTAAATATTTAGCTAAATGTTAAATCTTGTCACTAGATTTATAAATTATATCTGAATGTACACATTTAAAAAAACAAAAAAACATTTATTTTCACAATGTTTATAAATCTGGAGAACAAATACAAGATTTAAGTTAAATCAATGCTTTTTTTTTTTTTTTTTTTTTACACACCCCATAGCTTTAGGCTGGTTTGGAGTAAATTCAGCTTATTCTACTATTTATTTATTTATTTGTTTATTTATTTATTTTCTAGTGAAATTTAATTTGCCATGTTTAAAACCCTTCCAAATCATCTTGTTTCAAGGGCGTCCTTGTGGACAGCAGTACCTCTCGGTTACAACACATCAAACACCATTCACACCGTATACAATTTCTTAATATCCACAGACTTAATACAAACAGACCAAAGAAATCCTACAAAGACAGATTCGTTTGAAAAGCAGATTGGCTTGGAACACCTTAATACTCTACTTTAGGAGAATTGTGTCTAAAACACTTGCTTCGATAGATAAGCCTTGACAGCCCTATGGACCCTATACATGGCAGAGCACTACAGGACTTTAACTGGGGTAAAAGCTGACCTAGCACAGCATTTTATAAAAGAGTGAACACCTGTGTGCAGGGTGGTTATGTGATCATGACAGAAAAACAACACTGTTAACTGCCTGGAGAGTCTGTTATCAGCAGCTGGGACACAGTCCAGTCATGTGGTGTTGTTCAAGCAGGATAAGAGCTTTGGGCACAGCCAAACATCTTATATTTAACATGGTTACATGTTTGAACATGTTACCATGTGCCTAAATCATAATGGGATTGTTATTTAACATAATACAGCAATGTTATAACCGTGCTCATATTTTAAACACGACATTCCTATATTGATGGATTACTGCTCCATTTATAGAGGTGTTTCCAGTTAGATTTAGTTCAATAAACCCTCTGGGACTGCTCGTTTTTCTAGCACTACATTAAAGCATCAGAGTAAGTCACGAACTATATTATCGGGCAGCGGTGTGGAGTAGTGGTTAGGGCTCTGGACTCTTGACCAGAGGGTTATGGGTTCAATGCAAGGTACCTCAAGCAAGGTACTGTACCTCAATTGCTCTAAGTGTATAAATGGGTAATTGTATGTATAATGTAATATATTGTAGGGCATCTGCTAAAAAATAAATAATAACTTCAAAGGGGAAAAGAAACTTAGAGCAGTGAACAGCAGTTTACAGTAGCTGGAAAAGGGTAAAGTGCCTTTAAATTGATTTCAGTTTTATTGTCCTTTGTTTAATTTGGTTGAGGTGACTCTGTCACATTCACAAGCAAAAGACTTTTGCTTCTCCTTCTGATACGCATTTCAAATTCACGTTCTGCTGCATGGTTTCCCTTTTCTTCAGTAAACAATGTGACTTGTTTCAAAGTCTTTTAACTTTGCTTCATAAACTGTGCGTGAAGATCACCTGGTAGCCATTTTAATATGTCTATGCTGTACCAACAGTAATTACTGTAGTGGGCATTACTGTGCACAACTTAAATTTGGGTAAATACGGTATTATACACATTGATATATCAGAGATGCCGTAACATTTGACTCTCTAAAGTGAGTAACTGAGCTTGTAGAAACGTGGCATGTCCTGACTGGTGAAACGGTGTGGTCATGGTAGAGCAGGTACCCAGCACAGTTATACTGAGAAAATAAAGAAGAGCACAGATTTACAGTTGGGACTGAATGGATTGAGAGAACTGTGCTATCAGAGGATGGTCTGGAGTACAAATAGGATTTTTAAATCAGTTTCTACACCACAAGAATGAAGAACTGCCTAAGGCCCCATTTTTTTATTCCAGCTGTAAGGATTTCCACAATGGGGGTAATTTAACTATATCAGTTCATTAGCAAAGCCAGTGTTACACAGTTTGAAATATGTATGTTGCTATGACTACATCTTTGTGCCTGTGCATGCAGGAAATTAGTTCTATCTTATTACTGCCTGCCGTGTTGAGACACATCGAGTGCCTGCCGGTTTCTCGTATATTATAAAACTTCACTGGGGAGGATTGGTAGAACAAGGTTAGGATAGGCCTTTTCATTCAGCCCCTTCTTTACCAACTCATTAGCATCGTTGTGGAGACAGAAAGACTAAGGGTAGACACTGTGAAATCTGAATACGTTAAAGTGGGCTGTGAGGAAATGCGCTTCAAACCTAATCTGTTCGACACTCCCATATAGAATAATCACCTGGTGCTTCTCATTATCAGGCTTGTAATGTTGTGTACCACCTGTGTTTGGAGAGATCAGAAATGAGTGTGATGTGGATGATGTTGAAATGTACAATACTGACTAGGGGGACCCCACTTTATAGTCTTATTAATATGCAGTGGAACCTTGCTAATAAGGCGAGTCTAGGGACCAAGAAATTGCAGCCTTAATAGTGGGGTTGGTCGTACTACTGAAGGCCCATTATCTTAACGTTTGTCAAAGAATCTCAATAACACACCACAGCTTTTTTTTTTGGTTTCCTTCTATGCAAAGTGTTCTAAATTACTGTTTTAGTTTCCAATACTTATTTTTCAAATAGCGTACAGTCACGTTTTATTCAAGTTTCCAGGGGTTTTGGCAGTTTACAGTATGATGGTCTTATTTAGAAGAGGTCACTTAACATTGTCTTGATATATTTTAAACTGCTGATAGTGGCCTTAATACTGAATTCAAATCAGTTTGTACTGTATTCTGGAGCAAATCAGTTTGTACTGTATTCTGGAGCAAATCAGTTTGTACTGTATTCTGGAGCAAATCAGTTTGTACTGTATTTTAACATTCTGTCAACCATCTAGTACAATAATAAGGTGTTTATAAATTACACTTTATGAGAATGGAGTCTGTCGGTCTTTGTCCCTGTGGCAAAGTGGGTTGCAGTGTACAGGAGTGATGGGGTGATCAATGAAAGACAGACAACGATAATCCAAACTGCAACGACGTTTATTAATAATCCTGGTCTGGTGACCACAAATAATAATCCCAGGCAATACATAGCAATGTGTACTGCACTGTTCTAAATAACGGGTTGCAGTCCCAAATAATAACATAGTCAGTTTACACACACAAATACACACACGATCACAAGTCCTGAGTGAGTGGTTTCAGTGCAAGTGGTGAAATACAGCTTAATATGTGCAGTGTTGTCCAGGTTTATGCTGGCCTTAAGCAACAGCCCCTGTATTGTTTTTAGCCATCTAATAATCACAAATCAAGCACAGTATTAGCAACAACAAAACAAACAAACACGATATTATTACACTCCTTTCCGGTTCGTCCATAACCATAACAAAGGAACAGATCACCTCGCTACGTCTCATATATTGTCAATCACGCCCCCTTGGTTAACGATTGCAACCACTCCTCCAATCCGTGGCTGCCACAATGCTTTCCTTCCGGGTCAATGACTTGGTGTACCGTAGCTCAGCCCTCTTTCTAGATGGCCAACTTACACCTAAAAGGGCGTTCACAGTGGACGCTTCGTGCATGCCGCCTCTTTGTGTGTTGCTCTGCAGTCGCCACAGACCACTGTTCACACCGAACATGGCAGGTTGTTTATAAAACATAAAACAATCATAATACCCCCACAATTACCCAAAATATCAGGCAATTGTGTTGTTTAAAATAAAACTTTCCCATTATTGGCTGCTGGTAGTTTACATCACATCGCGGCATGGGGCCGCTTGAGTGCCGCTTCCCTTTGCCGCTGCGCGTGACAAAAACAATTGCTTTTGCCGCTCCGTGTCTGGTGTGAACACCCCTTATACCTGGGAATGAATTTTCAGCCCATCCAGTCCATGGCACTCTGTTGCCTTTACATAGCATCTTCACAGGTCGGGAGGGAGATTTATTCTGTCTCTGTCACAGCCCCGTAGTATGAAAATGACATAACTGGCACGAACAGGCAGTTAGTGCTGGATTTTAATGGCAGACTACATACTGATAACAAACACATGGATGATCAAACTGACATCTTCACTAAGAATTGTGTTTTCCACATCTATGTGCAATCTGGTAGTGGTCTAAATTCAATACACTTTCAAGGGGCTGTGGTCTGTTACATGTTGCATGTCCTGGATTGAGCATGGCGAATGAGGGAGCCATGCCACGCCACAAGGCAGAGCGACAGTAACAAAGTACAACAGGCAAACCTGGCAGCATGCCTGTGTGAGCCTTACCTCTCAGCCCCTGCTCTGGGGTGGGAGTAAGCAGTGAACAGCAAACTGCATTCTGTCTATTTACCAAGCAGTCTATTTCCCTCCATGCAAAATCTGAAATGTGAAATACTAAATGAGGAAAATCAGCATCTTTGTCTTTCTTTCTTTCTTTCTTTCTTTCTTTCTTTCTTTCTTTCTTTCTTTCTTTCTTTCTTTCTTTCTTTCTTTCCTTCTTTTTTTAGACAAAGCTTTAAAAGGACAATTCATTCTCTAAATATGTTGCCATATTCTGTTCTCAATCATCTCCTACTCTATAGTATGAGCTCTTGCGGTTGTTCTTGGCCTGCTGCTTACAATAAGACGTGTGATAGGTGGGAATTAGTGCTCATAGTAACCAGACCCCTTCCATTAGCCAAGTCTGCGGGGAGGCAATGGGTGCAGAGTGCTTTACTGCAGCAGAGGTGGAAGTGGCACAGGCAGAATCCTAGCAGAGCCCAGGGCTAACTCTCTTTATAAGTTCGTAAGGGTTACTTATTTCCCTAAAGACAATTCAGCACTGTAATATAAGTGTACAAGCAGTATAGTGCTATTCTGTTTTTATGTTTTCTTGCACTGTACTTTATATTTAAAAGAGAATGCAATTATAAACCAGTAATACAAAATACAACAAATATTCAAATTCTACATTATATGGGAAATCATTCATTCACTGTGTGCACAGACCAAACCGCACAGTTTAAATCTCTGGAGACGGGTCTAGACACGCCAAGCTAAAAAAAACACTTTTGTTATATTAAATTGTAGTTCCTGAATATAATAATCTCTTTATTGAATTATAGTAAGTTATTCTGTTGTGTGCAGGGTGTCTATTATAGGAGTCATCATTCTGCACAGTTGGAGCAGCCAGAGTTACACCCCACACACAACATAATAATCACATAAATAAAGAAATAAATAAACAATCATCTGGTTATTTACAGTACTATAATGAATAGGATTTACATTACAATGAACACAATAAACAGTATGATTTCTGTATAGGTAAGCCTTATGTGTAGTTGGAGCATTCCATATATATGAATATACTTACACAGCAATAAATTGCTGTAGTTGTTAATGGCAATGTTCAGTCCTGCAGAAGAAATCAATAGCTTGCTATAGAATAATCAGTGGGCTATTGCACTGGGCTACTGTACACTGAGACATACATTTATTACTTTTACAGAAACCCTGATTCACGGAGCAACCCAATCAGAAAATAATACTGGGTGGTTTTTTTATTATATAAAACCACATTATTCTGTGTTAGGGATTAAAATGAACAAGGTCAATACATACAGTATTCAGACCCCTGACCAATTCTCTCATATTACCGAATTACAAATAGTACATTGAAATTGCCCTAACGAGGATACAATTACCTTACCATTGGCCTCCACTTGTGAACCATTAAAGTTGCTGTCACATTTTCAGGATAAAAACCCCACTGTTGAAGGATCATTGGTAAGGCTGTGAATCTGAAGGAAAATGAAGACCAAAGAGCATTCTACAAAAGTTAGAGATAAAGTAATACAAATGCATAGATTAGGGAAAGGGCACAAAATAATATCCAAGTGTTTGGATATCCCAGTGAGCACAGTTGGATCAATAATCAGGAAGTGGAAGCTGCATCATACCGCCCAGGCACTGCCAAGAAAAGGCCACCCCTCAAAACTCAGAGCTCAAAGAAGGAGACTTGAGAGAGAAGCCACAGAGAGGCCAACAATTATTTTGAAGGAGCTACAGTGTTCAGTGGCTGAGAGTGGAGTAATGGTGCACCAGTCAACCATATCAAGAGCTCTGCATAATATTGGCCTGTATGGGAGGGTGGCAAGAAAGAAGCCTTTACTCAAAAAGTACCAGAGGAAAGCACATCTGGAGTTT